>NC_054560.1:7585213-7660213 GCF_017654505.1 Polyodon spathula
ACGGAACCGGCAAACAGCAGCCTTTACTAAATCATGCACTCACACCAGGGATGAGAATAAGACTCCCGTTGCATAACAGTTTGAGCCGTTCCTGGTTTTACTATGAGTTTAACAGAACACACCTGAGCGTGTTAACGGTTACCTGGCTAATCAAGCTCGTAATGCAACCTGGAATGGGTGAAACTGCTATGCAATAGGAGTCATACGTTTATCTGCTAATTTCCATACATTTATCTGCTAATTAAGCAACAAGATATATGTCCATCATTTCTACCTCTGATCTTCTGCTTTAGATACTGTCCATTGTTTAAAGTTAAGTTACAAACATATTGGAAACAAGAGGCTGTTGGATATTCAAATCTTCTGCCGTAGCCAAGAGCTCTTACTTCCAGTTTCAATTGGTTTGCTTGGTTGACTGGTGTTCGAAACGTTGAGGTCCTACTTTGACATGGTCCCCTGTTCTGGCATTTTCAGTTTCAGTGCGTTTTTAGTATCGATTAAGGCAGTGCAATATGGGAAATACTTCAGAGTTAATCAGTGTGCTCACTATGGACCAGTGGACCAGCTACTGCATATCAGTTTCACCCATTCCAGGTTTTATTATGAGCTTGATTAGCCAGGTAACAAGCTCAGGTGTGTCTTATTGAACTCGTAGTAAACCCAGGAATGGATCAAACTGCTAGGCAATGGGAGTCTTTCTTCAAACCCTGTTAAGTAACAAATAGGATCAATTAAGATCAATGTATGGCAGTGTGTATTATTTATAAAAACACAAAAGATATTTTAGAACATATCAATTTAAAACCAGTCTTAGTAAGTATTTCTCCTGCCAAATGAGCCCAATGAGAATTTTTTTGTTTGTTTTGTTTTTCTATCCAGTGTACACCCACGCGCTGCATTCACTGCACGCTTCACGGACGGGCGACGAGTCCAGTTACCAGATAGTCGTCGGGCCGGATCCCGAACAGCTCTCTGAAGTAGCGGAAGGCGACGGGAGCGTAGGTCTTGAAGCGGAAGTCTGGGAAGTGATGCGCTGGCGTCAGATTGCTGCCTTCACTGGGGAGCGGAGGAGAGGAAACACATTACAGGCAGACCAGGGGCTGCATGCATTGCGCTGGTCTCTGTACAGTATGAATTTAACCATTTTGTTAAATTTTAGTTTTGCAACATCACTTGAATGCACATGCCATCTGAACGCATGGATAATTCATTAAGTGTGCAAAAACTAGATCAGGAGTCAGAAATGCGCACCAGTACTGCGTCCAGTCCTGGGTTTCACCCCACTCCTCTTGTTTCGGTACAGCATGTTATTGAAATGACCAGGTGGCAGGAGTTTGAACAATCAGGCTCCTGCTAAATCTGCTTTGAAATGATCACACTTATCACAGCACGAAGTCTCACTTCAGAATTGTTCATGTAGTTTTAGTGGAGGAACAATTAAATGTAAAAGTTAATTAAGGGTGGTTCTGAAACCCAGGACTGGGTGCATGGCTAGTGAAGGTGTATAATAATAACAACAACAATAATAATAATACTACACTTACCTGGGAAAGAAAATGCTTTCGACAACATAGAAGTCCTGCATGAGCACATCTCTCTCTGGTTTGGAGCTGAGGTTCCCCACAGTGTAGCCAATCCCCAGCTGAATGGCTCCTTTAAGAGCAGAAGAGGTGGTCTACAGAGAAAGAGAGAGAGGGGAGAGTGAGCAACACAGTACTGCACAATGCAAGCAGCCTGGGCATCAACTAACCTTGAAGCAGGAGAGAAACATTTACTGCTGTGCCGTTGCACTCAGTGTCACAAAGCTATATGCAGTTCAATGGCCACACTATAGTATCTTTACTGAAGGGTTGCAGTATTCAGGACAAAGATCTTACAATAGGCAGGCGATAAACAGAAATGTAGATCTGGCATATCAAGAGATTTAACAAGGCAAAAGCACAGCAAAGTGCAGGAAGGCATGACAACTGCCACTTGGGAACACCAGTGAAAAACGACCTTAGCAGTTACAATGGGCTGTTACCAGGTTACATAAATAAATGCACAGTGCAAGCTTAATAAACCGCAAACCTAGAGTTTATAGTTATCATGGTAAACATTTAGAATGGAGCATCAGGGCATACCACCTTCTGCTCATGAGGGGGGATCTTCCAGTGGTAGCGTGTATGTGCCTGTGGTTAGTTGCTTTTGTTCCGTTTACTTTTTACCTTTTTGTAGGTGGTCTCCCCCGACGCGTCAACTCCGCGATGGCCGATCTTTTTTCCGGGGGCGGACCCCAGCTGGCCTGAAGAGGATGACATCTGGAGAAAGAAAGAAAAAAGGAGAGATTGGAATGTTCACTTTGTCACTGAATTCACGAAGTTTCTTTCAGTGTTTCTAAGCTCAGCACTACGGAGCGTTTGACAGTTAGGGATCATAATTCACACTTCTTTTGTTTTTTCACAACCGCTTATTAAAATGCAAAGGGAACAGCAAACACATAATGCATCAGTGGCGGAAAAACAAGTCAATAAATAGTCTGTAACAAAGTCTTCAGAGAGAGTGCGGCTGGGCAGCGGGGGTTCGATAACGTGCCGTTCAGAGAGCTCTCTTACCTCGGTAATGAATGCCTTTTTACCAGCAGCGTCTGTAAAAGAAAGAACAAAAAGAACTGTGTTATCTAGTCAAGTCTGGCTCTGATCAGAGCTGTGTAGCCACTTGGCTATTGTGCATTAGCTAGCAAACACTCTACAGTATACAGCGCAGGGATGGAAATTGCATTGCATTCCTGGTTTCACTACAAGTTTAAAAAGACACGCTTCAGCTTGTTGCAGTATCTATGCACTGTGGCTAATGCAGCACATTAAAACCTGGAATGGGTGAAAATGCTATTCATCCGGAGTTCTATTTCCATCCTTGCACACACAAGCCCATCTGCTTCCCGCAGACCCGATGCAGAGCGGGAGCAGCGAGCCCCAGGAGAGCGCGCGGTACTGCAGGAATGCGACGGGAAACTGTGAAGGCGATAATGAAATTCCACCTTGGGTGGGAAAATGCAAATACAAATACAACTGACGTGCGAGAGACGCCGTCCTCCAACGAGCCAGAGCTATTAAAGCAGTGCCGAAACCGAGGCACAGAGGGGTTTACAACACAGATGCTAGAGTGCAATCTACATTAAACCTCCTCACTGACTCCCTGTAATGAGTAGGATGCAACTGAGCCGGGCTCACAGATCTGCAGAATGGAGTCCTACACAGCGAGCAGAACAGCTTCATGCACACGCGCGTTTAGTGTTTGAGGGCTTTTTGAATTGCCCGCTAATTAATGAGTCCTGCATTGAAAGTTTCTTTTTAAAATGATTTTATATTTGAAATGTATCTTTAAAACAGGGACAAATGTGTCCTCATAAAGGGAGGTTTTGTCAGATTTTCCTACCTCGATCACCACTGTAAACAAGCCCACACACCAGTTTTAGAGTGGAGCTCATGCCTATCCATTCCAGTAAAACACTGACTTGATTCTTTGCTGTATTTACACAGGCTGAGCGCAAGAGGATCGCCAAACACCCGACTGCTGATTTGCGCTTAAAGATTTTTCTAAGTCCCAATTTCTTGCTCCCAATCTGCTTTACTGTGCTTAACGTTTCACAATTTTCACCATCCGGCAGCCTACGCGTCACAATGCTCAACAGAAAAAGCTACAAAACAACTTTAACAATGAAACACACACACACATGCACAGGATGAGGTGGCCAGAAGAAGGTACTTAAAACACCATACAAACTCTGGTACTATGATGCAAGCTAGTTTTCTCATTTGTTCACCTGCTTTCAAGGATGGAAATAAAGACTCCCATTGCATATCAGTTTGATCCATTCCATGTGTTACTATGGGTTCAATAACATGCACCTGACCTTGTTACAGTATCATTACACTGTGACTAATCAAGCTCATAATAAAACCTGGAATGGGTGAAACTGCTATGCAGTAGGAGTCGTATTTCTATCCCTGGCTTGGCTATTCTTTGCACTATTGGCTTGTGCAGGTCATTACCGGTGACACAGTTAGTTAAGCAGTTTACTAATGGGAATGAGGTTCTCTAGATGTATCAAACTTTTTTTTAAAAAGGTCGACATTTGTCAACGGCAGAGGCTTCCACAACATACACTCAAACAAACAAAAAAATATGCAATGAAATCAAATATAAAACAGTGTCTTCCTTTTAGCAGATACATTTAGAACACTCCAATTAAAACTGTGCTCACTATTAAAATAAATAAATCACAGAAAAAAATACACAAAATTGCATTCATTGATTTCACCCACCTGCACAGTATCAAATTCAGGGTTCACCAGAAAATCTCACTGATAAACCGAAAAAAGAACAATAAAAAAATAAAATAAAAAAAACCACACCAACAACTATCAAGCTACAGAGATCCTGCAGCTGCAAGTACTGCCACTGTCCCCGTGCTCTCCTGGCGTGAGCAAATCCCAGCCCTGAAAAGAAAACCTGGACTGGATTGAGGATCTAATCCCTGTGAGCAGCACCAGCCTTCATGCAGCACAAGCTAAACAGCAGGCACTCTGAGCCAATCAGCTGCGCTGAACAGACTCCAGCAGCCAATCAGGGGCCACATGCCTGCTACAGAAGGTTCCAGCGCGGGTAGCAACAAGGAAAGGGGGTGGGGCTGGTGCCAGGCAGACAGGACAGGGTGGCACGTCTTGGATAAGAGCACTCCAGTGGATGCTAAAGAAAGTAGGTGATGTTTTTTCCCCCCCAGATGCTATGGAAATCTAGTGCATGTTCATTTTTATTGTGTTCTGAAATATGCCGTACTGTACACTGTGGCAGAATATATAGACTTGTGTACAGGGGTTTGGGTCAACACCTGCCACATGTAGTGCACACTTTTGTTTAACCAAGCAGATTGATCTGTTACGTAACCAGAACCCCCTGCCATGTACAGTATTCTCTATTCTGCACTATATGCAAGCTGCATCTCCCTGATCCGTACTGATCATTTCCATCTTGGCAGCCCCATTGCAACCTCCTGTAAATGAAGATTTTGAATTAATCCATTCAAATGACTAGGGGTGTAACAATTCACTGTGCATCGATGAATCATGACACTTTCTTTAAATAGTGTATTGTGACAAATATACACGTTCACCTTATTGCATTTTGACCTTGTAACAAAACATTCCTTTCTAAATGATCCTATTATGCATCGTACGAGTAGCCCAACAGAATCATCACGTGTCTCGTGATACATATCATATCGCCACCTACATATCGTGATATGTATCGTTATTGGCAAACACTGCAATGGAATCATGATAGCAGGAGCTGGCTTGTTTTCCTGGTATTGTGTGAGGTCACTAGGGCTCACATTGTCATGCCCGATTCCTGTAACTTTCCTGTGCATTAAACTGTATGTCAATGCTACTCAAACCTCAACATTCACCGAGACGTTACCTATGGTCCACTGGAGAAAACCAGGCATTAAAGTTGTCTACAGGAAAATTAACTGAAAACTGAGATTGTTACATCAATAACAGTAACTGTTATCACTCCCGAGAATCATGCCAATTCAATAAACTCGCAGGAAAAAAAAATGACTGCAATCACAAGGACAATATGGGCTGATTTAGAGAGACGAAAGAGGCAAGGGTGTGGAGGGGAGAGAGGGGGGAATATTAGAGGAAGACAAAGACCATCACATATCAGAGAGAGACACAGAGGGAGAGAGAGAGAGAGAGAAATGGAAAAAGTATGAGAGATCTATAGATATAAATGAGAAATAAACTAATACAGGACAGGTAAATGTAGATAGACTGATGCATTGTGTGTCTCAGAGAGAGAGAGAGGCACAGATCCACGAGGCTCTGCATGAGACCAGCTCCACAGTAACACAATCCGCTCTCTCAGCAGACAGCAGACCCACATTCCCCTACTCCAGCCTCTCTTTAATGAAAACACATCAGACAGTAGACAGGAGAAAAAATTACCAATAATTACACCAACATAGCTGAAAGCTGGTCCATGCACTAGAAGTGTGGGATGCTGCATGATAAAAACAGTCGTAGCTTTAGTAGGAGGATGTTTTGTTGGGGGGGTGCAGATTTTTGCTTCCAGTGCTTGCCAAAAATCGATCCCCTCCCACTGCCTGCCCATTTCATCAGGCCCAGGGTCCCGTACAGTCATTCTCCTGGGGCGATGAACACTAGATTAGTGGTGGTCATACACTAGCTGGGACACAGCACTGTAGCTTGGTGTTCAACCACAGCACACAACATCCCAATGGCACAGACAAGGGATGGAAATAAGACTCCTACTGCATAGCACTTTCACCCATTCCAGGTTTTACTGTGAGCTTGATTAGCCACAGTGTGTATCAGGTAACAAGCTCAGGTGTGTCTTGCTAAACGAGAAGACTTTGCAGGAATGGATTTTGCTGTTGCCCTGTTGCCCAAGTCACGACATGATATGAATCATGACACATGTAATGGTCCTGACAGTACTTGTATGACGCATAAGATCAAACTGACTGTTCTGATAAAAAACACAAGTTAAATAAGTTAGGGAGAGTGTGTATTCATACCAACTATAAATTTTACATGCGACCTTATGATTTGCACTGACCTTGTTACGTACTGTTGTCAATACTGTAGACAATGTTATTTGAAGCTGAAATGGCGGATTGTGCATGCTACAGCACAGTTGCATTCATTCATTAAATTCCCTGAAATATCTGCACAGTGATCGTGTCTCGCTGCCCAGACCAGGCATGTATTAAGGTAACAGTATAGCAACACCAGTGCCAGATATAGGATTACAGCAAGAAACAGTACAAATTTGAGAAGTCTGTAAACAAAAGTCACAATGCGCTATGAATCCTAATCTAGCCGTGTCCCACTTCATAGCTGTGAAGTGCTAGCTGGTATGCATACAGATGCCCAGCGTGGGAGGCTACAGCACAAGATCACCTACTTGCATTTTCCATTTCAACAAAACAATATACATCTGAAGGACTTTGAAGTGCAGTTATGGGTCCCCAGCACTGTTTATCTTACACGGCAACAGTAGCAGCAACGAACACTGGATCAAATAAAAAAAGAAAATAACATTTTTAAAAAAAGGCAACTACTGTAGAAGAACCAGAGCAGCAACAAAATACTTGTTTTCAAGTTTCTCGTGGGTCGGACATGGAAGCTGGCAGCTTGTGCTTGGTATTCCCAGCAGTTCTCCTGGGAACTTCTCTGCACTGCCTTCGTCGCTCGTACACCTGTAGATTTGCAGCACTGGAAGCTTTACCCTTCAGCTAAGCATTGACATTTTTCATGCATTTATATTTATTGGAAATGCATTACCCGGTGGGATATATCTAACCCTTTCAGATAGTATAATGCAAGGATGGAAATTAGACTCCTGTTGCATAGCAGTTTCGCCCATTCCAGGTTTTACTTCAAGCTTGATTAGCTCCAGTGTCTAGGTAAGAAGCGCAGGTGTCACTTATTAGACTCCTAGTGAAACCAGGAATGGATCAAACTGCTAAGCAGTGGGAGTCTTATTTCCATCCCTACAACGAATGAGGATGCTCACAGGGTATAGATACCAGTAGGAGTACAGATCAGGCACCCAAAGACATTCTAGGACTTGTAAATGTGGAGAGACTATATAATTACATGATTATATAAATTTAAGTTAAAATCTTGCCTTGGTCATTAAGTTTATGTTACTTACCACTGCAAGGTACTTAAAATGACTAGTTGATGGCACAGGATGACTTAAGGACTATAAATCAAACATCCTGGGATCAGAAGGGTTATAAGCTTGACTGAGCATTTCAGTCCACAGAGCTTGAGAACGACCATTCACATGGGAACGAGGGTGCAGATTATCTCTGCGTCTCTCTGGGATGGCGTTCACACAGGAATCCGCCGATTATGAGACGGCTCATTTAATCGCTTCACCCAGAAAGGAATCCACCCCCCCCCCCCCCCCCCCCAAAAACACAGAAACGACTTTCTAAAAAGAACACAAGGATGGGAGCAGCCCTAGAGACACATGGCAAATTAAGCAACAGTAAGATGGAAAAAAGGACTGGCTCAAACTGCTATGCAACGGGAGTCTTCCAGTATGCCCATCCCTGTACAGCAATACCTATTTATGACCCACTGCAGTAGCCTACTACCTTGCTTTGCAGTGAATGTTTTTTTTACTCTGTTAATAGTGGGATTTACATTAGGTCATGAATTTAGAGTCGGTATATACAGTAGCTATACAGGTGTAGGCAACAGCACCCCCTATGTATGACCCACGGTAGCAGCCTTTAAGTCTTGACTGGCTCTAGGCTTCTCCCATTGCTGCAGCGTGCAGGTGGGTTTACCTTCCAGGACTACCCACACTGTCCTTGGTTCAGTCCAGGCTTGGGACCTTCCTGCCTCAGCGGGTGACAGCAGCCAGTCCCGTCAGGCTGGGAGCTAAAAACAGCTTCTCCCCCCGAGGGCAGCGATTAAAGAAACGTTACGCAACGCTCTCCGGTATGTCATGCTCTCGCGCACTCGGGAGGGAAAAGTCTTGTTTTCTTCTTTGCTCAGAAATGCACTGCACTGTATATATAAGGGCTTATCTGTAAGGAGCAAAAAATAGATATTTGAAATAAACTCAGAAAAGCAGGCAAATCGCATACGGACGATCGTAACCCTTTAAGGTACAAGGCATCACGCACCCCACAAATAAAAAGATGTTAACCACCTTCTTGTTGCAAAGAGGTGCTCGAAACAGGGTTTAAAATGTACTGACAGGTTGGATCTGCTCCTTCAAATTGTCAGTTTCCTCCTCGCGATTCTTGAGTCGCTCTCAAATGCATTTTAAGAAGATACTGCGTACCTTAAGGGGACAAAACCAGCAAAATAATAAACAGATCTGACAGCATGATCACTTATTTGCCAGTATGTTTGTATGTTCCCCAGTCTGTGGCTACAAGGAAATTCACAACATTAGCCTTTTCAAAAGGTCATGAGGCGTGGCGAGTTTTTTTTGTTAGTTTTTTTTTTTTTTTTAAACTAGTTTCTGGCAGTTCCAAACTGACAACACGCATGCTTTAGATTCTTCTTATTATTTATTTAAATGTTGTATTCATAACCCTCCCCGAGCTATATGATGAATAATACATGCAGATCAAGAACAAATAATTAAAATGCTACCACCATCCACTTCATTGCAACTGCAACAATTACTTCATACCTTGTCAGAAAAATCACACAGACTCGCAAAAGGTTTGAAACCTTTTTAAATACATTTGTATGTTTAAATGAGTGGCCATCCAGCACTGGGGTTCACAACTATCACTACTATAGTGCTTTCCCTTTATATTGCTGTAGTCTGGAGCCATAGTTACTTACGACCCTGTGTTCTCAAGAATCAGCTGCTAATGAAAGTGCTAGTGCGCTACAGCGCTATATTTCCTGCAGAGCTACAGCCCTGACACTTTCAATAAGGTGTAAACTCTAAAGATCAGGCCGTGCGACTGCAACGTCACTTCTGCCCTGTCCTCGCTGTGATGTCAACTCAGAGTCCTACAGCAATATCAAACATGTGCTTATCATATTAGGCTGTTTTAATATTGTTTTTTCATTTCTTTAATTACTTTTTTTTTTTGCTAATCGCATGCCCTCAGTGCAGTACTATCGTTTTGTTTTAAGACACACTGCTCTGACAAAAAAGCACATGAACTGCCCCCTCATCCCTTTTAAAGAAAGGGTATTGCCTCCAGTAGCAGGGTACATAAAGGCTGCTTGCTTGATCACATGTGCTATTCATGTATCGTGGACAAATATATCTGGACTGCAGTCAATCCAGCGCACACTAATAGAATCATTTAAAGATAAAATACATTAAAGCTAAAAGGATACACACAGTACCAAATACACTGTACTTAATCTTTGTAAATGGTTATATAATCTGCACACACTCACAATAGCAGCTGTTGGCCACTCAACTAGGGACTAAAACAGACTGAAGGATTTAGTATGCTTAAGTAAAAAGGAAAAACAGAAAGCGTCAAAACAGAGAGAAATAAAGCCTTGTTTTTCTCTCACCTAAGGGGAAATAAAGAGATTGCAGTGTGCGTATTCTGTAAATACAATCGATACATTAGAAGCCACTGCAATCGCTCGAGGCAGACCAAGCTCAACGCAACGAGGTGGAGCAAAGCAATCGTCCTCACACTGCAGCACCTACGAGCGTACAATAGTGGGATGCAACTTATTTTGATGGGACACCAAAAACTGAGCTGGAATCCGGTCCAGATTTAAACAGAAGACTCCCCCGTTTGAGTACGCAAGTTGTCTCCCAGCCTAGTCGATTAAAGACTAATAGCTGGGAGACGAGGAATCTTGTTCTGACGCCACTCGACCAAAATTAACGTAAGCCTTTTTACAACACGAGTGTCAGTTATGTCAGGACTAAGGCAGCTGCAGCAGCAGAGAGGCACCCACACAGAGGCAAAGAGCCGTGGATTACAAACAGCAACGCGAGCAAGACAAGGCAGACAACGGAGGGGTCAGACAGAAGGGTCTCTCTTCCGGAAGGGGGGCTCTTGCAATCTGTTCATTCATTCCAGAGCTCGCTCCGAGGAAGTCTGATGAAGTACTGATGCACAAGGAGGAGGGGTTTTAGGGAAGAGATCTTCCGTGCTGTCCAAACTCAAGGGCACCTCCCAGGTTCTCTGGGAAGCAGAACGCTTCACCTGCTGTTTTGTTGCCAAATCCGGTGTGATTTGCAGATGCAATGGGGTTTGCTTTTGGTCTTCTAGAACAATACAAACCTCTGTTACAGTGCAATATATCATGTAAAGAAGGTATCCCTCGACTCAGAGACACAGTTAATCGTTCCACCCCAGCAGATGAGCCAAGGCTTTGAAGGATTAAACATACAAAATGCAAAAGAATAATGCTAAATGGCAAAGATTTTACTGTTTACCAGAAAAAACACATTGTTTTGAGAACATCTGGAATTTGTTTAAATAAACAGTTTGTATGTCAAATTTAAATAAAATCTATTTCACTGTAAAATGTGTATGTAACATTTATTAAAACCCTCAATGGGAGAGGGACTATAAAAGCAAAGAGTGATTTCAGGCACTAAAAACAGTACTAAAATCTAAATGAATGCAAGTAAACAACTGACAATGTCCGCAGCAGGATTTAGGTGTCCCTTAGGTGCACTTCTCTCATATCTGTAGAAACCAACTTTATATTCCCAGCCAAACGAATCAAGTTGAGCGATCAGATCAGTCTTATAATCGGCAGTTCATGGCGTAACTTCCAATGCCTGATGCGTGGTAAATAAAAACAAAAACAAAAACAAACAAACAATTTGCCAAATCGACTACGCATCTCTTAAATGACAACCTGCCTCTTCAGCAAAGACATTAACGGGATTGTGGGGTTTGAGTTGGGATTCCTGTTACAAGCACCAATGCCCTAATGGGCGCCCGTGTACTGGAAGAACGTTTTTGGGGTATATGCACCGAACAAACCAGTTTTGACCCCATCCTTGCCACTGTCTGCACAGGTTTTAAAATGGTCTTGATGACCCACAGCAAGCAAGGAAACAAGGCTGGGACCACCTGCTGTAGACTCAATTCTCTTCCACTGGCTTGACTAGACTTGAGCCAGGGCCCACTGTGGAGGGCAGGCAGCAACCGCCCGGGGTTAAAGGTGAAAGCTTGCAAGAGGTCAAAAGGCAGTTGAGGCTGGAGTGCAGTATTTTACAATGGAATGGGAGAGGGGGTGGAGCAGCTGGGAAACAGAATAAACATTGTTCTATTAAATGCAGGGCCTTTAAACCCTTATTATTGATCAACAATTAGGACTCATTCACAACCGGGCGCAGGGGTAACTATGTAAAGCTGAGCAAAGCAGCTGTCAGGATAACAAGACACAAAGATAACAGCTCCCAGCAGATGAGGTCATTGTGACGGGATCGCCAGCCACTCAGTTCTGCCCAATCAAGCTCATTTCTACTGCAGCATCATCGGCTTGTTAAACTGTGTACTGGGATATGCCCTACTGTTCAACACAAACACAAAGACATAAGCTACTGCACAAGGACAAAAGCTACCGCTTTCAATTCTTAGCTTTATATTTTTGCATTTTCAGTTTCTTCAGAAATGTTCAGTTCTTGGTACTGTTGTTCTTGTACCCATTAAAAAGAGAAATAAACAAGCTACAGTATCACGACTTCTCATTTCTGTTAGGATGAGGAAGAATTAAAAATGTAAAAAACAAACAATGAAGCGAGAGTTTCACAGTGGTTTTGTTTCCCCCACAAACCTGTACATGTCCAGCACGTAGTACAATTTACAAAAAGACGCCCAACGAGTGTTCTGGTTTTTTTTTTTTTTTTTTTTTTTTTTTATTTAACTTTCCAAAGTCGTCAAACTAAAAATGAAAACAGCAGAAGTTCGCTGTTCACACATCCCTGAATGGTCATGGGCTGTTATAAGCATGCTGTCTGGCAACATTTACAGACTTCTGATCGCGGATGTGTTTCCTGACGCTGGTTGGGTGGGGAAAGCATCCCCCCGCACAACAAAATCAGATATGGAAATAAGACTCCAGTTGCATAGCAGTGTCACCCATTCCAGGTTTTACTGGGAGCTTGATTTGCTACAGGGCAGGGCTACCCAACCCTGGTCCTGCCCCTCCTAGTTTTTGTTCTCTAAATTACTTAATTGGACCAATTAAGTTCTTATTAGAAGCTTAATTAGTCCAGTTAACCAATTTAGTGTACAGTTAGAACAAAAACCAGGAATGGCAGCAGCCTTCCAGGATGAGGATTGAGTACCTCTGCTACAGTGTACAGATGCCAGGCTCAGGTGCATCTTATTAAACTCATAGTAAAACCAGGAATGGATCAAACTGCTATGCAACAGGAGTCTTATTTCCATGGCTAGTAAAGAAAAGCTGCAAAATCGAACCTTGTTTAGGACGCACTTGTTCCATACAGCAACAGCCCCTTGTCATAAGCTGCTGGTAAGGGACCTCACCCGTCATAAGCAGAATTATACTGATCTGTGCTGGATTATAAACGTGATTATAAACATCCATTCCTGTGCTCTTTGTCATTACGCGAGGTTTGTTATTAGCTTGATGGTAACTGGTTTCTTCCAAAGCTGTACTTAATTCATCTATAACTGCCACTAAATGATCAGCTTTATGAAACAGATCAATCCCCAATTACAGTCAGCAGATGTCAGGGGGCGGGTTCAGGCTGACAGTGCTGCTGTGCCTCAGGTTTCTGTTTGAGACAGACAGATGCTAAACAATGAACACTGGAGCTCAGCTGCAGTTGTGGGAATATGTTTATCTACTCAACCAGCCCAGAGGAAGTGGGGAAAAAAGGAATTGATAAGCTGGGGTACATTCTGACCTTGCTGTCTGGATCAACATTTTAACACACAGCAAGAAATTGACAGAGTTTAGCCATTGCTCGTAAACACAACGGAAGCAGAGTTTGCAAAGCTACACACACAGTTAGGCAGGATATATAAGACAGGACCTTATTAGTACAAGCGAGGTAAGCTTACCTGAATCCTCTCCTGATGACAGACCACCTCCGTACCTGAGCTCTCCCCCAGAAAATGAGGTAACTGATCATTATCAGATTTCTGTTTAAAATTAGGTGTCACATGTGTGGTGTCGAACGACCAATGTTTACGCTACAGGTGTGCAACTTCTGAATATCGGAACCAAATCAAACGAACCTTACTAGCCATTGGTGCCGAGTGCACTCGTTTGCAGACATCAAGTTACATGAGTTTCCTTACAGACAGGTGGATAAACACCATACAGGCACCAAGAAAAAGAAGAACATGAAATATGTTTTAAACATTACTAAAAGCATGCATAAAGGGGAACAGCTGTACTGCACTTTAGTAAAACGAGACTGTAAATCTACACTTCATATTGGACGTGTATATTTTATATATATAGATGCACACAAAACCTGGGGAATGAGATTGGTGGCCTGAATCATCACACTTGTGGTTGTAACTTTTTTTTTTTTTTATTCTTGCTGCAGTGTTGGATCTGCTTCACATAAGAAGGGGTGCACGGCCCTGGCTGGGTTTGTCCTTCACCTTCAGGCATGGAAATAAGACTTCCCATGGCCCAGCGGTTTGATCCATTCTTGGTTTTACTATGAAACTGAATAAGGCACACCCAAGCTTGTGACCTATACAAGCTCATCTTAAAACCTGGAACGGGCGAAACTGTTGTGAATAGTAATCTTATTCCCCTCCCTGACCTACACTTTGAGGAAACAATCATTTCCTGGGGATTGTTCTGTTTGTGTCGGACAGATTTTTCCAAAAGCCTATCAGGAATGCTGTTTTTAATTAACTTTTAGGACAATGGTATTATTGGTTCGTATCAGTTAAGAGAAAGAACAAAAAAATAAGCACACATGCATTAGAAGAGACATATAAAACAGCAGCCCTCTCTCAGGCTTGATTCAAAGCTACAATAATAAAGGGATAATGACGGACGCAGCAGCAGCAGCTGCAGCTCTGCAGGTCTGAAGCCTCCTTGCTGCAGAGCGCTCCCCTTCCCTGGGTCACTGCCAGCAACAGGATGTCGTTCTCAAGGAGATAAAACTAGAGAAAACAGGAACCACACAATTTAAAGCAGCAGTGTCCTCCTATACTGTTCCTCCTTTCCACTGTCCAAGCGAGCAGCTCTGGGCGACCATGTTTCTAACCAGCCTGTTTCCTTTACACATCCACAGCAGATGTGTCAGGGCAGGGTTGCCTGGGGATGGAAATAAAGACTCCCATTGCATAGCAGTTTGATCCATGCCTGGTTTTACTATTAAGACACACCTGAGCTTGTTACCTATACACTGTGTCTAAGCAAGCATGTGATAAAAACCTGGAAAAGGTGAAACTGCTATGCAATAGGAGCCTTGTTGCCATCCCTGTTGTCCATCAACACCTCTCCCAAATCAAAAACAGACATTTAAAAACAACACCTTTAGCAGAGTCGTTTTCAATGCTCCCAGACCTGTTTGATGCTCAAACCCCCCCCCCCCCCCCCCCCCCCCCCCCCCCCCCCAAAAAAAAAAAACAGCTGCAGCTGGAATCAGAAAATGGCTTGTCAGCTGACTTTTCCAGCAGACAACAAAAGATTTGTTTAAAGCTACAAAAACACTGAAAGCTACAGGCTCAACAAAATAAAAACACCCAGTTAAAAATGAACAGTACAGCTAAACAGTATAAACTGTTTAAATACCAAATGGGAAAATGGGCTATACCAGGCAGTACAAACGAGAGAGCAGAATCCATTTCCACTGCATAGCAGTTTGATCCACTCCTGGTTTTACTACAACAAGACGCACTTGAGCTTGTTACCTATGTGTCTAACCAAGGTCCTATTAAAACCTGGAATGGGTGAAACTGCTATGCAATAGGAGCATGATTTCCAACCCTGGAATCCTCATCTAAAAACAGGTATACTGAGACACAGGCAACCAACTACGCAATCCAGGAAAGCTCCATTATTTAATCTACTTATCTCTTCCTGACAAATTAACAGAGTGGTGCTCAGCACTTATGTTGTCCTTGTAAGCTGAAGGAATTTGCATAGGCAGTGAGCGTTTAATTCTTTACACGCTTGCTGCCTGTTTGCTTTTAGAAATGTGTTGGTACAGCTCAATTCATTTCCAACCTGACAAACAGGAGGTTATATCACAAGAGGCTTTGCAAAGTAAACATTGTAACAAGACATACAAATATAGAGAGATCAAATACACGGCAGCATTGACCGACTGTCCCCATTTATGGAAAAGCTTTTCCATCGCCCTGCCCTAGAGTGGTTTGTAGAACAGGGGATGTCCTGTTATGTCTGAGACATGCTTAGATCACCAATACCTGTAACACAGGTGGGTGCAACGATACACTGATGTCACGATACGGATCGCGATACAACATGCATCACTATAAGCGCGATGGTCTAGATTCATCTAACTGTATAACGCATACAAAATTATAATTTAACGATGGTCCAATTTGCTAAAAAACAAATGAGATGGGATAGAGAGAATGTGTATTAGTACCAACTAAAAAACACACGTATTCTTCACTCAAGAACCACTTGGTGAACTACAATGAGCTGCGTGCTGCTTTTCTTACTGCAGCACAACACACAGCGTCAGTGCAATATATCACGAATTGCTACGCCCCTGTTAACACAGCGTCTTAATTGCGCGGCATGGTTGCAGAGTTCAGTCACGCAGCTGCTGAGAATGCTGACAAGTGTGGATCTGCATTAAAATATCACCTCAGATTCGGTCTCTTCACCTTTGTGCAAAAACCACACCCACACAAATGCACTATCCTTTCAAAGTCACTCCATATAGTCCAAGCACTGCAGGGCAAATTGCTCATGAGGCATTTCATGAGCATGCAAAAAGCACTGAAAGAGCCTAAACAAACAGATGGGTAGAATGAGAGAACCAGTGAACTAAGATAGCAGTGCTGAAAGTGAAACTACCTCAATGAAATCAAGTTTATCTATAAGCAATGACCAGGGTGCTGCCTTTACTTACTCATTGGGATGGAAATTACAACTCATGCAACCTTGAGAGGTGGTTTGGATATCACTGCAAAGACCTGACAGTAATTAATAATGGAATACTATATGTTCATATACTATATATTTTATTAAGGCTCATATTTTATTATTATTTATTTCTTAGCAGATGCCCTTACCCAGGGAGACTTACAGCTGTATACAAAAAACACATATTAAGAACTACAGTACAATTAAGAGCAAGATACAAAAATACAATGGCTTCAGTCCTAATAAGAGCAAATACAAAACACAGTACGATTTGATATCGGGGCAGTTCAAGAGCAGATAACAGTGTTGATAGTTACATCAGGGTTAGATACTAGTGCAGGTGAAATACAAAATACTACAGATTGGGTTAAATGCAGGATTACATACAGTATGGTGTATAGGTTTGCAACACCATCTGTTTTTTTTTTATTAGAATTACAGTATACAAAATAATTCCACTGTCTGTACTGACACATGGATATGAACACATTTAGAAAAATGCCTTTTTCTGATATCCTATTTTTACTCCTGATCAAATCTGCTTCAAAACTTGGGATAACAACAGTAGAACACATCAAACATCCTCCCGTCGTCACCACGCCTGAAGCGGTATGTTCTGTATATGAATCAATAAACCCAGTGCTTACATAAACTAGAGCAAACCCCAAACACACACACACCAGAGCTGCTTGCGTCTACACCGGTGTGAATGGTACAGAATTGACCGTTCAAATTGAAAGGTCAGCGTCTACAGCAATGCAATGCCTATTTAAACTGTGCTAGATATATAACCAACCACGCAAAAACTTGTCTCACCGCTGTGTAAAGCTTGCAAAAGCGTAGGCTAGGGGCAGATCACTTTAATCCCATTAAACCTACCAACGTAATAATATCATGACATAACAATTATTTTACATGATGACATAGCGATAGTATCAATCTCAATATATATATATATATATATATATATATATATATATATATATATATATATATATATATATATACACATACACACACACACACACACACACACACACACACACACACACACACACACAGTATTAACCTGCTCACTGTTTTTCATCTATAGCAAATCTCACGTCGACAGCCTTATAAAGATCTGAATTTTGTGATGCGTGTAAAATGCCTATGAATGTTATTATGAAAGCGCTTACCTGTCTCCCAGGTATCCATCGCAAAGATAACGGTTTCCGTGTCATCAAACGCCACTGCCCCGGCTGAGGGGCTCGCTTCCCCGGCCTCGGCCGGGCTCGCCGATCCCTCCGCCGCCGCCGCTTCCATTCGGGATCCCGAGATTAGGAAGAGGGCGACCGACCCCCGTAGAAATACAACAACACGATGTCCTCCAAAAATAGATAAATAAATGACTTGCTATTTATATTATTATTATTTGTTGGCGGCTATGCGATGAATGATGAGGATTACAAACGGACTGGCATGCAAGCCGCTCAGCTGCTATTGCTTGTCTTATTTATTATACAGTCAAGAGCAGAGCCAGCAAACCGGCTGCCTCTGTTTGCGTCTCCGCTCCGACCTCGTTAACAGCGCACCCCATGCGCTCCACGTCACCAAGTCTTGGGTAAGCGTGCACCAACAGTGACGCAAGCGTCCAACGAATTTGCATGACGATGATGTCATTTGTGAACATCGATTTTATTTAAAAATCACGACTTTAAATAAATACATCTTTGCTGTGGTTTTGCAAACTAACCATTCGTTTCTATTGCATGCATTGCAGTATGCGAACTGCGTGAATCATTGCACAGTGTGGCTGCAGCTAAGGGGATATAAACTTACATATTGATTTTTCACTGGCTGGCAAGTCCTCAATATCAAATGCCCTTGCAGTGGTAGCAGCAATATCCATTATATAATACAATGTAGACAATCAATATGCTTCTAATTTTCCTTTAATGGTCAGTTTTGACTCAATCCAGTTCTTGCTTTCAAATTTAAAGCACTGAAGGGGGGTTAGTGACAGTGGCACTGGCGCTAAATACCGGCAGTGAAAGCTCCAGTCTTTCGCTTTTACATTCTAGTAGCTGTGTATGCCGTTTCTAGAGCAGTTCATCTTCTTGATGAAAACAAATACCGTAATTGTCCACTAGAGAGCAGTCCAAGCTAGCTTCCCATTACGCCAGACTGTAAACACACTTATGTCAACAATAGTTAATCTTCCCAGCCAGATAGTGCAAAAGTTTGTCAACTCCAATCTCAGTAAATTGAATCAGTGTTTTATTTCGTTTCCGAAACAACCCTAATCTTTAAATTGGGTCTATATAATGTGGAGTCTATTTAGTTAATCAAGTGATATTTAAATTGTACACACAGTTAAAATGATTACAGGGCCATATATATATATATATATTCAACATGTATTGATGTTTAACATGCCTTTGTCAAGGGAAAGTGCCTATGAAAACAAACAGTGGAGGCATTTATAGGCTTTTGATGCCATGGCTACTACACTCGCTTATTCCTATTTAAATCTATTAATGTGTTTGCAATGTCATTGACTGCATAGTTAATAATATAACAATCTACTATTCCTTTATATTTTAACCTCATATAAATGTAATAAAGCATTGTAAAAGCACAGGTACTGCTGTAAAGCCCAGAAAGGTATGGTAAAGCAAATAGTGATTAACTTTTAAAAATGTGCAGTCAACACATGTCCAGACATAGAGATATAATAAAGAGCTGATATGAGTCTCGAGTTGGGTACTGACATTAATTAACTGTAGGGATAAGGGAATAGATTTTAGAATCTACGCCTCTATGAGGTAAACATTCTGGAATGCTTAAGGGCATACCAGAAGAGACACAAACAGGATTCTAAAGGCATGGAATCTGTCACAAAGAAAGTCTTTTGTTCTTTTCACAGTTGTTTTCCGGTTATAACAACCTGAGGGGCCGAGTTCACTAAGGACCTGTGTACAGTGAAAAACTGGTCCACTTATATTTCTTCAACTATATAATGTGTGTTTTTGTATTTTAAGTATTAAACGTGTCACATCTTGAATTAAAAAAAAAAAAAAAAAAACTTTCAGGGTCATGTTACTGTCTCAAAAACTGTGTCCCAAAACCATGTGCATGCTACAGTCGGCTTACCCATTTGTACCGCTAGCCAGGCCATGTTGGCTAGCCAGTTCGTTTAGATTCTCTTGTGATCATTCCAGCTGCAGGCGCAGCTGTGAAGCCCCTCAGTAACTTTGCATGCTTCACCCATGGTTATACTAGGCATTGACCATAGTTTCCAAATATTTTTTTATTACACTGATAACATTACATTGGGAACAGTGCTCGTCACTGTTTCCCTGCAATGTTCTGCATGCTTTTCTTATGCATGCTGTCCCTTCCCATTGCCATTCTATACAAGCGCTAACCCATGTTTACCAGGCTAGGCCTGCGTGTTCCTGCTTTGCTGTTGCAGAGGCACGCAGCAGTGCATCTCTATATGCAGGCTCCAGGGCTCTGATCTAAACTTCAGCTTCTAAGAGTGGCTGGTCAGGAAGAAAAGCCTCTTTTTGTTAGAAGTGGGGATGCTGTAATCAGATGCACTGTGTGTAAATGGGAGCCTCCTGATAGCTATCAGCTTGATCATTCTAGGCAAAACAGGTCTTTTGTATTGGCTGCCTATGACATCAGCTGACAGGCCATCGCAGCTGGATGCAGAGAACAAACCAAGAATTGATTCCCAGGTTTAACAGAAACAGGATTCCAGGAAATCAACTCAATGCAAGTCATTAAATGCTCTGCACTTTAAAAATGTTTGAGTAAAAAGCACAAGCCATGTCAGGTAATTTACTAGGAATACAATCTGTAAATTAAACATATTCAAAGAAATAAACATATTCCAAAGAAAATATGGTTCAATCACCACAAATAATCACTAATACAGCACTTTGATGAAACAAGGCTGACATGGTTTAAAGGTTACTGTTATAAACAATTACTGGTTCAGTGATTGCTTTATAGTGCATAATGTAATGGTGAAGTTAAGAACATTGATCTGTTGCCATCCATGAGATTCTATAGGGATGCATCACAACAAACATTTGAAAGTAATGGGGCTATCATTTTCATAGAGCACATATGACTTCCTATACGTGTTCAATATGAACAATGAGCCTCTCTGCATTCCCTGAGGAGCTCCATATGTGTTCCATTATAACTTTGACCATATCGGCAGGCCCCAGGAGATTAAATGTAAACGTTAATTCCATTATGGTCGCCAAACCATTCGACCAATCTGCTTTCAATTTTAGTGGTTATTACTTTATTATGGGCCACACAACTGTAGCAACATTGAAGAGCAAACATGCACAATTGTTCCTGTTATAAGTCATAAAAGTCGTTTTTCAATTATCAATATGGCCGCCAAACGATGTGACCAAAACACGCCATTTTGAAATCGACAGTACTTCACATTACGCTTTACTATCATATTCAGTTTCATGTCTCTAGTGTATTGCAGTATGGATTTATACTTTAATATATGTAAATATAGCACTCGTGAAATTGTTATTTAGCGGGGATTTTACAAAACTTAGAAAGGACCTTGTCCTGAGCAAACGTGACAATTTTGGTGCTTGCGGTTTCAGACAAGAAGATCTTTGAATATTTTGCTCAAGCCAAACGGGCCATTCGTGCGCTATATGCTGACATTGTCAGATCTCTATCTTAAGTCGTTTTTATCTACCAGAGTTTTGAAAATTGTACAATATTTTCACGAGATCTAGCCTTGTGGCCAAACTGTGGACCACCAGTCTAGTACTATGCCCATAGTCATCTACCTACGTATGCGTTTTCATAACTCTCGACAAACTTTTGGCGGATAATAATAATAATAATAATAATAATAATAATAATAATAATAATAATAATAATAGGCTCTCTCAGCCTTTGGCTTGGAAACCTAATAACAACAAAATTCTCGTGTTATTCCAATTGCCTCTGAATCCTGGCCCCTGGCGCTCAAACAGTTAACGCCAGCCTTCCGCCTGCCTATCTCGTAAGGTCACAGGAACGCATTCAGTTGAATTGATATAACCTGGCAAGGTAATGCAAATGACAGTATCCTGGATAACAGCTGAGTCAATTTTACCTTGATCAATCCAATGTGATCAATATCGTAACGCCGACGCGTTGTGTATGCGGGATCGAAGGCAGCTTTACTACCGCAAGTCTGGATTTATCCGTGCTTCAAATAAAGTTAGTAGTTACTCGAGTTTCGTACTTAGCAGCAGGTAAGCTTCCAATTTGCTTTCAATTTACTTACAATTAAACGGGAAGCTACTGATGTCATGGTGTAGCGAAACAAGTACGCTTTAGGACAGAGCGTATGGGAAAAATAATTCCTGATGTTTTGAAGTTATTGTTCAGGGAAGATTTGGAGACAGTGATGGGCTAGCTTGTAATGCTACATTGGGTTTGGAGTTACATTGTTTTATTTCTTGCAATGCTGGCTAGCAGACAGTAAAACGGTAACGCTTCTTATAACCCTATCACATGCTATGTTTTATCCAAGATTATTCATTCTGGGTGTTGTTTCCAGCAGCTACTAATCCGCGTTTGACAACATGTGTGCTGCTGAATATTAATGTTTTGTACTTTGTACCGACGGTACGTTAAATCTGTGTAGTTTATTGCAACTTCCGTCATTAATGAAATGTGTTTTGGAGCTGTTCCGCAGGGGCACACGTGTTACATTCATACGCTACAGTTACCCTGTCAGCAAAAATATCATTCGGGCTACACGCTACAGTCGTGTAATGCAACTATTATACAACCCGCATGTATAAGTGTGATTTTTTTTTTGTTTGTTTGTTTTTTCTATTATTTATTACATTTTATTTACTAACGTAATCCCACAATTAAATAACACATTTATTATTTTTTTGGAAATGTAAAAACCGATTAAAACACCACCTCTTATTAAACTCCTACTAAAACCAGGAATGGATCAAACTGCTATGCAAACTGGGTCTTATTTTCCAACCCTGCCTTATCTAGAGAAGTCCTGAAACCCAGGACTGGGAGCGGGGCTAGCGCGGGTTTTAAATTGGATTGTGTCTGATTCTTGGGCTCCACTTTCTCAAACATCCTTTCTCTCTCACACCTGCCCCATGAAAATAACTCATTACATTACCCCCCATTTATCATTTGGGATTTGAAAAACTCAACAAGTTTCCAATAACCTACTGAGCAATACATTTGTTCTCATTAAAAATAAAAAAACAGCATGTATTATTAATGGTAACATTATCATTCCAGTCCATTGTTAAGCGCCTTATATCTGTCCCTATATTATTGCATGCAATCACCGTAAAATTGTAGCACCCAGACTGGAGAATAACTTTGTTAAATTTACACTGTAGTCTGTATCGTCCCATTCGCAAAACTATTGCACAATGTTGTTTACAGTGTTGCTACAAACAGAGCAGTAGATCTTGATAATGCAGCTGTATTTTTTAAGCGAAACTGTCACACACCCAGTGAAATACCTGCAGCTCTCAAGACTGCGTTAGGGAATGTTTACTATGAATGATCCCTCCCTCTCTCCTCCTTTCCTTCTTTCCTTCACTCGCTCGCTGCTTCTTGCTCTACTGGTTCTGCAGCCAGGATGAGTTTCTGCTTGCCTGCTCTGGTCCCAGGTTCAGTTTCATCTCACTGCTCTCCGGATGTTTTTGGTGCAGATGAATTGTCTTGTGATTTCCCCCAGTGCTCCTTGTTGCTATAGTGCTTCCCTCTCTGCAGTCTACAAGACAGAAAAATAATGCCCTTGTGCCTTGCTTCTGCACTGCCTGTGCAACGCTAGGCAAACTGTTAGCTGGTTAACACGTTACCAAATCCTGCTTTGCAAAGCGTTCAGTAAGCTCTCTGTTTAGACTTCCCTCCCCTCCCTCTGTAAGCAGGTCCTGCCAGGGCATGGTGAATGAGTTTCATAGTTTGGGATTTATGTGGGCAGATTGCAGCATTCCTCAATTTAGTTTAACACTGCAAGGGATGGAAATAAGACTCTTATTGCATAGCAGTTTTTTTTACCCCCCATTCCAGGTTTTAATACAAGCTTGATTGGCCGCAGCGTATTGGGATCAAGCTCAGGAATGTATTATTAAACTCCTAGTAAAACCAGGACTGGATCAAACTGCTACGTAATGGGAGTTCCATTCCTGAAAAGTTATGCAAGTTGAAAAAGTCAAAGATTTTAACACTATATAACAAAAATGTGTTCTCTTTCCGTATTGGAGTGATGCTGAGAGCTGTGGGTGTTCTTGTAAGTAAACCAAGCCAGCTTGCAAGTGTTTGATTGATTTTGTATATTAACTGATTGCCTGCTTCTAACCCCATAATGACCTGCCTTTATCCAGGAGAGCAAATAACCAAACGTGAAACCCTACTGTTTCCAAGTAAGCGCGTTGTAATTAGTGATGGGGAAAAGTGAAGCCTTGTGAATAACTGAGACCTTTGAACCACTAATTCACCAAAAGCTTCTCTGATCCAAATAACATGAGCGCTTCATGCTCTTAGTGCCACCTAGTGGTAGATATGCACAGCCCACTGCCTTTAAAGTCAAGGCATTGTTAAAATGCAACACAAAAATCAGTAATAAAGTGGCATTATGTGCATGACACTGTTAGTTTACAGATAGAGCAATGACCTTGAATCTATTTGATACACATTATTAAGCTGCTGTTAATTCTGTTATAATTCTGTTCAGGCAGGTGAGTGTTCAGGCAATTCAAATGGTTCGGTGTTTGACTGGGGCTTTGGGTGATTCCAGTGGGAAATACATAAACTCTGCTTTTATCAATTATTACACTGAAATACTATTACACTGACATACACCTACAAACTGAAAATCTATATAGTGATTTTTGGTGAAGCAAAACGCTGGACCGTTTTAATTGACTGAAGCATTTCCTGAGACGCACTGTCTTCTGAAATGTTGGTTCGCTAAATGGTAAGGCCTACTGGACCCTTTTGTAGTGCTTTGTAATAAATTGGTAGTTATTAAATGAATGTGTGACACCCCCAACACCCACACCCTTGCTGAATTTGAACCAGAATGTGGCCCAATAAGATTTGTGCCAGCGTGCAACGCGTGACCTCTCGACAGTTAAAGCAGTCGAAGGTTCCCAATGCAAACAGTTCATGTAAGCTTGTACAGTCTTCGAAAGTGAACAATGTCGCGTTAGGTTATTGTATTAGAACAATATTTGTCCGTACCAGCAGGGAATTGAACCCTATTTGCTCTATTAACAGCATTGCTATCTCTAAAGAAGATTACAGTTTACTCTGCCACTAACTGTGCAGATGGGCAATGCTTCCTAGTAGGAGTACACGTCAGTTAATGTTAATTGCAAGGGGACAGTTTCAGACTGGCTATATCATTTTGTGTATACAAATATTGCACAAAACGGTTCTTTTCAGCTTGCCTGAAGCCGCACACTGTGAGCACTGTGCTAGAAATTGGAGTGTGTTGGTCAACGAGGGAGTCAAAGGATTGCTCAAAGGAACACTCTCAGGTCACGTGTAAAGGTTCATCTGGACCAAGTGGATCTTCGCTTCATGACCCTGTTTGAACCAGCTGAAGTTTCGTTCCCATTTAAAAATATTAGAAGGATTATTTAGACACACACAATTGCTTTGATAATGTTAATCCCACTTGTCCCGACTAGACAGTATATCTGACTAAGCCTTTGTTTGTTGCTACTTTCCACTGATTGAGATCTAGCTGCCAGTGTTATTCCTGGACTCTAACAATTTAGAGATGAAAAATAAAATATATGCTTCATGGCTGCCTCCTTACCCAAGTTTGCTGTAAATAAAACACAGTAACACCTTTTTTTCTTCTTTTTTTTTTTTTGCATGCTTGCTGCATTAGCTACAGCGTGCAATTTGTTCACAAAGATTTTTTTATCCTATTGGTAAGCCCGTCCTTTTTAAGGAGCTTAAGGTGGCCCAGCCTGTTGAGTGTGTTCCGTGGCTGGGCGGTAGAACCAGGCGAGTCAGGTCTGTCTTAAAAGTTGTCAACTCATGGCCTTTGAATGCCTGTGGCGAATAACAACAGCTGTGGGCTGGGCTCAGGTATCTCCAGTATGCACCTGTGTTGATCAAGGTGCTTTTGAGCTCAGAAACGCAGACCGAGGCTTTTCCTGGGAGCAAAGACTTTCATCCAAAGTGGTTCCTGATGCTCTCATGGAAGTGGAGGCTCCGTTTCTGTTTTGTTAGCTGAGAGAGCTTGGGGTTGTGTTTTTTTTTTTTTAAATCTTTTTTAAGCTACAAGATGAATAAAGACAGCCGTTGAATTCTGTAACTGGGGTACTTTTAAAGAATATAAACAAAGGAAACTGAAAATGGCAGTGAGATTCAAAGACGAGGCAAGTACTGTGATCATTTTGTTCTGCTGCTTGATATATTGCTGTTCCAGTTGTCAGGTGTTGTGGCCTAGCGACGCTGATAAACGTCATGTGTCAGCTACCGATTCCCTTTGTACAGGTGTTGTGTTTACATAGCTTTTGTTCTTGACTACAATTCTGCATTCAGCTTGAGTTGAGTGGCGATTGTTGAGTGGAAGTGTGCTTTGTTGTACTATGTATTCAGGGCTAAGGTAATGGTGGTGCAGGGTCAGTCATTGAAAGGGAATTTCCTGTGGCCCTAAGACCCTACATACCTGAGTGTAGTCTGCCGTGCAGCTGGGTGGGTAAGGAAACCCCTTTGGGGCTTACTGGATTCTTTTTTTTCAGCTTTTAGCCAGTCTTGTAGTAGGGTGGAGGTAGGAAGTGAAGCACAAGGGAGCAAAGAGCCATAGGAAAGACTTCCCACTTGTTTAAGAAAACATCTGCTTTTGGGATATTAAAGCGATTAGGTTTCAAGTGTAACGTTTTCTGAACAAACGCCTTTGTATTGAAGGTTGCGTTCATTCTGGATTCTTCTTTCTGAAATATTAATAAACCGACTCTCCCTCCTGTGCATATTTGGCTGGTTCTGCGGTGTGATTGTGGAGACTGTTTTTCACAGGTCTCTCTGAAGCAAGGAGCTGCAGGTAACCCTTGTAGTGAGTCTACCTCGTTTTGCATTCCAGAAACTTGCAGATTGTTGTAGAAACAAGTTTGAATTTTAATACAAGTTTTCTTCTGTAGTAAAGTTTCCACCTGATCTGAAACAAGCTGGCTTCTGTGACTAGGTTAGAACCTTATTTATATCACTCGTAAAGCAGGGTGTGTCAGCTGTGGATTTGTGCTTGTTTATTATGTAAAGAAATAGAATACATGCCCCCTTTAGTCTCAAATTTTTTATTTGAATTTTGTAGACAGTTTGTGGGAACTCTCTAGAGTTTGAGAAGTTGCCCTGCCAAAAAAGAACCCAAAAGCATATGCATTATACACTGAACAAAAATATAAACGCAACATGTAAAATGTTGGTCCCATGTTTCATGTTGGTACCTGAAATGAAAGATCCCAAAAATGTTTCATACGCACAAAAAGGTTCTTTCTCTCAAATTTTGTGCACAAATTTGTTTACATCCCTGTTAGTGAGCATTTCTCCTTTGCCAAGATAATCCATCCACTTGACAGGTGGGCATATCAAGAAGCTGATTAAACAGCAGGATCATTAAACAGGTGCACCTTGTGCTGGGGACAATAAAAGGCCACTCTAAAATGTGCAGTTTTGTCACACAACACAATGCCACAGATGACTCAAGTTTTGAGGGAGCGTGCAACTGGCATGCTGATTGCAGGAATGTCCACCAGAGCTGTTGCCAGAGAATTGAATGTTCATTTCTCTACCATAAGCCGCCTCCAACGTCTTTTTAGAGAATTTGGCAGTACGTCCAACCGGCCTCACAACCGCAGACCACGTGTGACCACGCCAGCCCAGGACCTCCACATCCGGCTTCTTCACCTGCGGGATCCTCTGAGACCAGCCACCCGGACAGCTGATGAAACTGTGGGTTTGCACAACCAAAGAATTTCTGCACAAACTGTCAGAAACCGTCTCGGGGAAGCTCCTCTGCGTGCTCGTCGTCCTCACCAGGATGCTCACCTTCGATGGCCACTGGCACACTGGAGAAGTGTGCTCTTCACGGATGAATCCCGGTTTCAACTGTCCCAGACAGATGGCAGACAGCGTGTATGGCGTCGTGCGGGCGAGCGGTTTGCTGATGTCAACGTTGTGAACAGAGTGCCCCATGGTGGCGGTGGGGTTATGGTATGGGCAGGCATAAGCTACGGACAACCAACACAATTGCATTTTATCAATGGCAATTTGAATGCACAGAGATTCCGTGACGAGATCCTGAGGCCCATTGTCGTGCCGTTCATCCGCTGCCATCACCTCATGTTTCAGCATGATAATGCACGGCCCCATGTCGCAAGGATCTGTACACAATTCCTGGAAGCTGAAAATGTCCCAGTTCTTCCATGGCCTGCATACTCACCAGACATGTCACCCATTGAGCATGTTTGGGATGCTGTGGATCGACGTGTACGAAGCGTGTTCCAGTTCCCGCCAATATCCAGCAACTTTGCACAGCCATTGAAGAGGAGTGGGACAACATTCCACAGGCCACAATCAACAGCCTGATCAACTCTATGCGATGGAGATGTGTCGTGCTGCATGAGGCAAATGGTGGTCACACCAGATACTGACTGGTTTTCTGATCCACGCCCCCTACCTTTTTTTTTTTTTTTTTTTTTTTTTTTAAGGTGTCATGTGAAATTCATACATTAGGGCCTAATGAATTTATTTCAATTGACTGATTTCCTTATATGAACTGTAACTCAGTAAAATCTTTGAACAGATACCGAGAGAGGAAACTTAACATAATACCTTTATTTTTATATCGCGCCTCTCATAGTGGACCACCATCACAAAGCGCTTTACAGAGGTAGAGCTGTGACCTGTGCTTTATATGCAGAGTCACTTGCAATAGGACAGTTGTTCCTGCAGTGCAGGCTGAGAGCAATATTTCATAATGAAGTAAGCCAGCCACTGAAATGAGGGTTAACTTTTGAGTTTATATTGCCAGATCTGTGTATATAAAGCTCAATTTGTTTATAAAGAAAACTAAGGTATCCCATCATTAAGGTCATGCTGACTTTGTTGAATATAGATACTAGAGACAGGAATGTGATATAGAGCCTTCACCAAGTCCTCTTAAACAATGTTTCACAATCCATGTGTGCAGTCCAAAAAACAAGCATGAAGCCACTTTCAGGATGTGTTTTGAAACCTGGTTCCAGGAGACCTAGTCTGAGGCAGCATTGCTGTGTCAAACCCCAAGTCTCCCCTGGTGTGCTGTGCAGTGGCCTGAAACCAAGTCTCCTGAAACTCTGTTCCAAAGGTGGCTTTGTGGTCCCTGGGCTTTGGAAGCAGCCAGTGCATCCCAATTCGTTTTGTGCAGATCAGACTTGGTATAAGCTAATAGAGTTGTATTTAACATCCTTGTGCAAGTCCTGAACAGAATCCAATTTTTTTTTCAGTTCACAGAGATGGAAGACTTGAAAATATGGGAACAATATACTATAACGCTGAACAAGGTAGGTTTCAGACAGGATTATAGATGGCTTGTCTATCTCATAATAACAACAACAGCTCAACTAATTGTAATGAATCAGCTGATCAGCTAATAGTCAGCATCAGACCCATTTTGTTACACAGCGCTCTGTTTATTGAATGGTAAGTCAATAGTCTGTGAATCATGCCGTTTGCAGTTCAAGTCCAGCCCTTGCTTTCCCATTCAATTCAGTGAGCTGAGATACCAATTCTTTACATAAGCTTGCACAGTTTAAGTATTGGGCATATTTTAAATCTTAACAATGGACTGTAATAATAATGTTACCATTAATAATACTAAAAGCTGTTTATTTTTTTTATAATGAGAACAAATGTAGTGCTCAGTAGGTGATGAGAAACTTGTTGAGTTTTTCAAATCCCAGCATTGAATTTCAAATGATAAATGGGGGGTAATGTAATGAGTTCTTTTCATGGGGCAGGTGTGAGAGAGAAAGGATGTTTGAGAAAGTGGAGACCAAGCGTCAGACACAATCCAATTTAAAACCCGCGCTAGCCCCGCTCCCAGTCCTGGGTTTCAGGACTTCTCTAGGCTGGAAATCAGACCCGAATTGCATAGCAGTTTGATCCATTTCTGGTTTTACTTGGAGTTTAATAAGACTCGCCTGAACTTACCCAGGAAGGTTCAGCACTGGATTGAAGAACACTGGGCAGGGGAGCTGGGGACTGACCGGCTTGTTTCATTCCTAGGATTCCAAGGTGGGATTCGGGATTGCTGTCTCTGGGGGCTGGGACAAGCCCAACCCTTCATCTGGAGATCCGGCAGTCATCATTTCTGACGTGGTGAGAGGAGGGCCGGCCGCAGGGAGGTTACAGTGAGTATGGGAATGGCCGAGCCCTGGGGGGAGACCAGGAATTCCTCAGATAGGGGCCTCCTGAGGGGGGCTAGATGGTTTTGGGGTTGGGGATGGGGGTACACATGATTACACTATGTTAAAATGTACTTACTGGGCTGTTGACACAGTCTGCTTATTTTTCTGTTGTGTGTGTGTGTGTGTGTGTGTGTGTGTGTGTGTGTATGTGTGTATATATATATATATATATATATATATATATATATATATATATACACACACACAGTGGCTCTCAAAAGTATTCACCCCCTTGGACTTTTCCACATTTTATTGTGTTACAACATGGAATCAAAATGGATATAATTAGGAGTTTTTGCCACTGATCAACACAAAAAAAGTCCATAATGTCAAAGTGAAAAATAAAATCTACAAATTGTTCTAAATTAATTACAAATACAAAACAGAAAATAATTGATTGCATAAGTATTCACCCCCTTGAGTCAATATTTGGTAGAGGCACCTTTGGCAGCAATTACAGCCATGAGTCTATTTGGATAAGTCTCTGCTCATCTGGACACTGCAAATTTTGCCCGTTCTTCTTTGCAAAATTGCTCAAGCTCTGTCAAGTTGGATGGGGACCTTTAGTGAACAGCAGTTTTCAACTCTTTCCACATATTCTCAATTGGATTGAGGTCCGGGCTTTGACTGGGCCACTCCAGGACATTGACCTTGTTTTTAAGCCATTCCAGTCTGGCTTAGTCTGTATGTTTGGGGTCATTGTCCTGCTGGAAGATGAATCTTCTCCCAAGTCCCAGGTCTCTTGCAGACTTCACCAGGTTTTACTCCAGGATTTCTCTGTACTTTGCTGCATCCATGTTGCCCTCTATCTTCACAAGCTTTCCAGGCCCTGACGCAGAGAAGCATCCCCATAGTATGATCCTGTAATAACCACCACCATGCTTCACAGTAGGGATGGTGTTCTCAGGATGATGTGCGGTGTTAGGCTTGCACCAAACGTAGCGCTTAGTGTTGAGGCCAAAAAGGGCTATTGTTGCCGTATGCACAGTGTCTCCCAGCTCAGCCGTGGAAGACTATAACTCCTTTAGAGTTGCCATAGGTCTCTTGGTGGCCTCCTTGACTAGTGCTCTTCTCGTCCGAATACTCCATTTTTGAGGACGGCCTGTTCTAGACAGATTCACAGTTGTGCCATATTCTCTCCATTTCTTAATAGTGGACTTTACTGTGCTCTGGGAGACATTCAATGCCTTGGAAATGTTCTTCTATCCTACCCCTGACTGGTACTTTTGAAGAACCTTATTCCAGATTTGCTTTGAATGTTTCTTCGTCTTCATGATGCAGTTTTTGTTTAGTCCAAGGGGGGTGAATACTGTTGAGAGCCACAATGTGTGCGTGTGTGCGTGTGTGTGTGTGTGTGTGTGTGTGTGCGTGTGTGTGTGTGTGTGTGTGTGTGTGTGTGTGTGTGTGTGTGTGTGTGTGTGTGTGTGTGTGTGTGTGTGTGTGTGTGTGTGTATATGTATATAATATATATATATATATATATATATATATATATATATATATATATATATATATATATATATATATATATATATATATGAGAGAGAGAGAGAGGGGGGGGGGGCAAGAAAGACAACATTTGTAATAGACATCATTTAACTAGTTTTTTTTTTTCTGGTCTGTAGTTGCTTTACAGAGCATAACTTTGTTTACAGGCGCCTGACAATATTCTCTTTGTTTGAGTTTGTGCATTACATGGCGAGCTTAGCGCTGTGCTTTCCCACTATCCTTGGATTTATAACACGCCGTGCGTAATGCATGTGTTAGACCGTTTGAGGAACTGAGCGGCTGTTTAAACGGTTTCTTGTTAAAATGCATCACCAGTGCCAACCTGTGTGTAAACCTAGTTTTGTGCACCTCCTTGCAAAAATAAAGAAGTTGGCATCGTTTTTATTTGTAGGGACATGTCCTTTGTACCCGAGAGGGTTAAGTCTTTGTATTTTATTTCCGGCCATCAGGACCCTGGATCACATCGTCATGGTGAACGGTGTCTCCATGGAGAAAGCGACCTCCACCTATGCCATCCAGCACCTGAAGAACTGCGGGAGAACAGCCAACATTGTGAGTGCCTGTGGCCGGGTGAAAGCCCTGCCAAAGTGTATGCGTTGGTCTGGGGAATACTGGGTTGGCAGGGAGGGTGGGGGTACAATTTCACCCTGTCAAAACACGTGGGAATGTGGCTGGAGCCGTGAATTGAATAAATGATTAATTAAGGCTCCAGCTACAGGTGTATAAATGAGGTGATCACAGGTGTTAGTGAGAGGATGGCTAGAGTTAATGTTGGTGAAAGTCTGTGTTCCATGCTGTGCTGTGTTACGTCCTTTTGTTTTGGCCCGTGTGCCATTTAGTTTTCTTAACCTGCAGCGTTTTAAACCTGCAGCTTCCTTGTCTCGGAGTCTCTTTCCTGTTAGATCTGGAATGAGGAAATCAGAAACCATGCACTCTTATAGTGCTCCGTGAGTTTAGCCAGCTAGACAGGGTAAAGATAAACGTTAACCAAAAGTCTTGCCCTCTGTCTCCTGTTAGACGGTGAAGAGGCCTCGGATCATCCAGGTCCCTGTCTCAGCCCCCCGTGTCGTCTCCGAGAATTCCTCCCGGTCTGAAGACCTGTCCTTGCGGCGCGATGGCCCCTCCAATTTTGACAAGGGCTACCCGTCCCCACGGAGGGGGTCCCTGGGGGACAGGGCACCCCGCCCACCCTCTTATCTCGACTCGGGCAGCAAGAGGAGTTACGACCAATCTCCTAGCAACTCCACCCCCAGCCCCACTCCCGACCACGATGGGAACGTCCTGCCGATGATGTCAGAATACAAGAGGCTCCCCAAACACGAGGACCCCTACAAGCCCATCAAGGCTATCCTGGTGAAAAACAACCCCAAAGAAGGTATGACTGATGTTGATATTACTTTTAATATTGAATTCAGTCTGATACCCTCAGTCAGGCAGACTGCAGTTCGCTACAGAGCTGCAGGTGGACAGTGGAGTGCAGCTGCAGCAGTCTGTTCCTGATTTTGAGAGAGAGGTTAACTACACAAAGGCAAGTTGCTTGTGCAATCTGCTGTCTAGCATGTTTCATTTCAGCATGCTCTTCATTTCGATTGCCTGTTTTTTTCCCCCTGCAATGCATTCAGCCCCTGCTGTTCTTTCTGCACATTTGTTTTTCAGAATTCGGTCTGAAGCTGGGCAGTCAGATCTTCGTGAAGTACATGACTCCCACGGGACTGGCCTCCGAGGAGGGGTCTCTGCAGGAGGGAGACGTCATCCTGAAGGTGGGGCTGCGACTGGAGGCGAACGGTCACAACAGATGGCTTCAATTGAAGTCTCTGTTTGTCAATTAAATTGTTCAACTGCCTTCATATGAAACCAATCTCAACAATTATGTCAATTGGGATTTTTTGACCCCGATCCTGTTTTGAAACCATCCGGATATAAACCCCAGTTTTAATCGATTACTTGACTCCTTAAAGCAGGGCTTCTCAAACTCGGTCCTGGGGACCCCCTGTTTGAGTTTGAGAAGCCCTGCCTTAAAGTGACCGTAGCTAACGGAATAGTTTTGGAAATCGTACCTATTGAGGGATGGGAGTAAGACTCCTTTTGCATAGCAGTTTTCCCCGTTCCAGGTTTTAAAACAAGCCCGATTTGGCCACAGTGTAGGGGTAACAAGCTCAGGCGTGTCTTATTAAACTCCTAGTAAAACCAGGAATGGATCAAACTGCTATGCAATGGGAGGCTTTCCATTATCTGTTTTGTATATAGGATGCAAATGTGTGTGGTTGTTTTTTTTTTTTTTTTGTTGTTTTTTTTTTTTTGTGCATCTCCTTGTACTACACAAAGTTAAGGAAGCCATGCTTTCAGACAGCATTGGACTTGTCCTGATGCGCGATTGTTTTGTCCCGTTTCAGATCAATGGGATAGTGACAGAGAACTTGTCCCTGGAAGACACCAAGCGCCTGGTGGCGAGGTCAGCAAGTAAGCTGAACGTGACAGTCCTCCGTGACGACCGGCAGTTCCTGGTCTGTATTCCGGAGCTGCAGGACAGCGATGTGGCGAGCAATGCCTCCTCTGGACTCGAGGGTAGGAGCCTCTTTTAGTGCTGCACTGCCTTTAACTAGGACTGTGCTGTCTTTTCAAAAGTGTTTGTCAACAGGTAGTAAATAAATCTGTTCATTGTGTTGATTAGAAAACAGGAAATATGTCCTTCCCTCACCTTTACAATCGAGCCCACTCGAGGGCAGTTAATTTCTGCATGTTTAAAAAGCTGATTTGGATGTGAATTCTCCTCTTATCCGGAGCGCTGACATTTTCACTGTGTACCGAGGTCGTAAATCGACAAGGAAATATTATTTAAAGTTGATTGCCATTGATTGATACTCAATTGCAAAGGTGAGGTAAGGACATCATTTCTCGCAGTAAAGAATGGATTTATTCAATAGCTGCCTCCCTTTTATTTAATTCTTCTCAAAGGCAGTTGATGGGGCTAACTGTAGAAACACTAAATAAAACTTAACATCTTGCATACCGGCAGTTGTCTTTTGACAATGAAAAATAATTTTACAATTAAGTTTCATGCAGTATTTCTGAATTGCGACTCCTGCTGGTGAGATGAGATTAAAAGCTCTGTAAGTTCAAATGCAGACGAGCCCGGCTCTCTTTCGTAGTTAGTACTTTGCAAGCACTGGTGTTCATGTGTAAATAAAGGACCACAGCAACTACTGAGCGGACAGCTTGTAAAATTAAAACTTTTTAATGTATTTATTTAGTGTTCATTTCTGGTAGACACCAGGCTGCAGACTATTTGATTTACTTCAGTTATTTTGATGTCAATGGCCTCAGACCTGCTGTAACAGGTAAACCTGTATTATTTTCTTTTAGATATTTCAGATCTCGAGTCCGAGTTAACCCTGCCTCCACCTCAGAAGAAAGACAGCCAGGCCAGCAGGGGGCAGCACAGCGAGAGGTAGGGAACTGAATATTTACCTACAGCGTATTTATGCACTCGGCAATATTATTACTGGTCCTTCTGTTTTCTGGGAAAGATCTTTTAGTTCTGTGCTTGAAATTATGGCTTCTTGGTACCTAAACACTTCCTGTATTCCAATTCGGGTGGCCAGACATGCGCTCAGTCAAGCAGCACGTTCCATTTACAGCACGTTCCATTTGTGTCTTCATTTAACACAGCCACATATATATAAATATATATATATATATATATATATATATATATATATATATATATATATATATATATATATATATATATATATATATATATATATATATATAATATGTGTAATCTCTGTCTCATGTTTAATACTGATCACATTTTTCTATGCTGGCTTTTTATAAAAGTTCTCATGTTTTGGTCAGTTGACATTAGAAAGAAAACCATGAATTATGGCTTGTAATCAGTACACTCTGTGTTTCTTTTAAGTGATTATGTTCAGTTATTTTTAACTGCTTCAGAGTTGCTATACCGGTTTTTCAATCTGGTAACCCTATTCCAACTCGAACAACAATAAAAGAGGGTATTAAAATCCGAGGTTAGAAAATGGATTTTGAAGTATTGGTTAGCGCTCCTTTTTTTTAACCTCCAACCAAAGCACTTGATCCACCCCAGTATTAGTTCTTCATGTTTTATTTTTCCGCACTCTGCTCCCGTTTCCTCTATCAGAATCCGGGCTGAAGCGATGCAGCCGGACCTCCGGGCAGCACGGTACCCAGACAAGACTGACCACCCAAGATGGATCTCCACTGCGGGGCGACATCCGAATGGAGGTGGGTCTGGAGCAAAGCTTAAACCCCAGGAGGAATGAAATGGCATTTTTTAAAAAAACACCAAAAGCATGAAGTTTTGATATTTGTGAAACCCTTTGCCCAGTTGTCTTGAACAGTTTTTTTTTATCTAATTAATTCCTTTTTCTTAAATGTTGTAACTTTTTTTTTAATTGACAATTCAGACCCCGATTCGGATCGCACACCCTCCCCCTCCCCACCCCGAAAAAAAGCGATCCAGAACAGGGGGCAGCACAGAGACAGGTAGGACCTTATAATTCAAGGAAAAGGGATAGCATTTTTGTTTATTGACCTAATGGGCTGACATTTATTTACAGTAGCTCCGACATCTGCTTGTGCCTTATTGTTGATGCCAGCAGCTGCACGCTGACCTCATCTTCTTACGGTTCACCATTTGAAAACTGCTCAATTGTCAAATTAATAAAAGGTATCAGATTTAGGATCCGGTGCGATCTGGCACAAGTGACCCCCTGAGCTGAAGTATGAATCGAGCTGCTGTGTGTAACAGGAGACTGAGCATGAGTTCACACCCACACTCCCAGCATGTTTCCTGATATGCACAATGAACCTGATTTCTCCCTCAGAACCCGGGCTGAATCCGTACAGTCAGCGCGCGACTCCGACAGTGCCAGCGTGCCAAGAGTGCTGCCAGCTGTGATGAGGCGCCCTGCTGAAGGTGACTCTGTGATTGCCTGGGAGTAGTAACCATCAACCACAAGGCCACGCTATTAAACACTTGGTTTAGATTTTATTTTATTGCTTGGTAATGCAATGCTTTTCTAACTGGCTAACACACTTTTTTTTAAATGCACAATCATCACATAAGGTGGCCTGAAACAGTGGGTCTCCCTGCTTAAACTCCAGAGTCATTCAGGGATGGAAATAAGACTCTAGTTGCATAGCAGTTTGATCCGTTCCTGGTTTTACTACGAGGTTAATAAGTCACACCTGAGCTTGTTTCCTATACACTGGTTAATCAAGCCCGTGGTAAAACTCCTAGACTCTTGCCTCCTTTAATTCAAGTATAGAACAGTTTCCAAATACTATAAATCAACAAATATTCTTTCGAATAACCCGTTGTAGCTGTGTGGAGTTTATTTTTATTTTGATTGAATTCTTATTTATTCCTTTTTATATGTAGACAATTCAGATTCTGATCGCACACCGTCGCCACCACAGAAAGACAGCAGGGGGCAGCACCGAGACAGGTAGGACTGCATTGGGAGTGGCTGCGCCATGAACACAATGGAGAAGAGCTACAGAACACAGTGTAGGACACGGAGGGGCAAAGCTGTCCCTTACACTCCTGGTCTTTGTTCCAGACCTGTATAAATTGTTTAACTGAACCAATCACACCTCTGCCCAGACCCTGAAGTAGTTCCCTGTATCGTTTTACCCGTGACATAGTCCTCCAGGACTGTGATTGGACACACCCTGTCATCTCAGCTAGCTCTGTGATTGGCTCGATTTCATAGATCAGATCCCGCCAGGAAAATGAGAAGTCGCCAGATGTTTTCTTTTTACTCTGTTCATTGCAGCAGTGAATGAGATTAGTGGCAACCTTCATATATCTCCTTGTCATGAATAGGGAGGGACATGGAAGATGCAAATGCATGACGAACTTGTATGAGGTTACAAATCTTTCTCATATAAAGCAGTGGGGGAAGGGGGGGGGGGCTACACATTTTCAATTAAATATGTTTGAGTCCAAAACTACTTTCTCTTCAGCCGTTTTAAAAAAAATTATAATAATAATTGCATGAAGAGGTTGGTTTTTTTTTTATATATAAATTATTTCTCCTTCAGAAAACTGCCTACCTCCAAGCAGCTGGATGTCCGTGAAGCCAGGGATGCTGACAGGACAAGCTTCCCCAAATGGAGGCGTCCTACCGAAGGTGAGCCTGGAGCAGCTGGGCCCCTACCAGACCTCTGGAGAACCAGTCAAGTGGAGCGATCTGCTTTATCAGAGCATTGTGTGAATGCACTGTGAAGCTTGGATACCTTTCTGTGATCATCTTTCTTTCTTTCTTTCTTTCTTTCTTTCTTTCTTTCTTTCTTTCTTTCTTTCTTTCTTTCTTTAAATCTAGATTTTTCGGACCCTGGCTCAGAAGCCTCCCTGTCCGAACACACGACTTCCCTACCCAGGGAAATACACAGCCAGGACAGCAGGGGGCAGTACAGAGAGAGGTACAACTAATTTAGTTTCTCCAAAATGAAATAGTTAGGTTGAGCGTTGTATTGTTCAGGAATGGCAATAAGACTCCCATTGCACAGCAGTTTGATCCATTCTTGGTTTTACTACGAGCTTAATAAGACATCAGCTTGCTACCAGTGCTATTGCTAATCCAGCTCATGGTACACATAAACTGCATTGCTCTGTGCAACGCTCTTCTTGTTTCTCCCTCAGGACCCAGCCTCAATCTACGCACGACTCAGACAGGGATAGCCTTCCAAGGGAACGCACCCCTTCCCCGCCCCGTAGGGACGACAGCCTGGACAGCGGGGAGAAATTCAACGGGAGGTAGGAAGGAGGTGCTGAACAGTGTGACAGAGGAGCTGTTGGCTGGAATATGTTCCTCATTTAAATAGTCTCAAAAGTACACCTCCCCTCTCCTCTCTGGTTTCCAGGCTGCCTCCCGCTCCCAATGGGAGGATGCTGGCAGGAGTGGAGGTGAAGGAAGCCCCTGCAGTGTGTGGTGCGTATACAGGACCTCCTTGTAAAGGAGACCTTCAGTATCTCTGCTGAATGGGCTTGGTCACCCTTTGACTTCGTCGATGGAATTAAGCAGAGCCTGGCTCATGGTGACCTAGTGGTAGAGCTGAGGGTCTGGGAGAAATGTGGATATACCTTATAATTCTTGGTTTTTGGCTGGTGGTTGCCAGTCAGAGCATTCTCTGTAGGGTGTGGTGTAGGGATTTATCGCCATCTTGTGGAATTTTATGGAATTTTCTGCCTCTTGTTCAGCTGAGAAGGAAGAGGAGCCGATCTACTGCCTGCCCCCAGAAACCCCTCCAAGACAGAGGGCGGAGTTTAGAGAAGAGCCAAACCTGGGGTAGGATTGACAACTGTCCTGGATTACTTGCTTTTATTAAAGTGCTACAGAACTCCTTGCAGTGTTTACAAGAAGCACTGTTCCTTTGCTCAAACCCTGCTTTCTATTTTGCCGTGAAAACCTTTTTGATGCAATTTTAAATTATTAAATGTATTTGCACATTGTGGGTACGTTCATTTATTTGGCAGAGTCCTTTATCCAGGGAGTTCCGTTACACTTTAAGGACCAGACTCTCTCTCTGTCTGTAGGTACAGCTCTGATCTGAAGCGCATTGGCTTCGTGAAGGAGGACACCGTGGGGCTGCAGCTGGCCGGAGGGAATGACGTGGGCATCTTTGTGGGAGGGGTGAAGCCGGGCAGCCTGGCCAGCTATCAGGGCATCGAGGAGGGAGACCAGATCCTCAAGGTCAGTAGCTACCTGGATACTTCGTTCCTAGATTTTGCCTGGTTGTAGGTTTTTTCTTCTAAATGCATAACTCTCTCTCTCTCGGCAGGTGAACGGTGTTGATTTTGGCTCCTTCACCCGTGAAGAGGCAGCCCTGTACCTCCTTCATATCCCTAAAGGAGAGCAGGTCATCATCCATGCCCAGAGCAAACCGGACAGTGAGTAGAACCCAGGTCCTGGCCTGGAACGTTCAAGCCGTCTCCTTCCTTTTCACAGTTCATTGTAAAGAAAAAATCCCAGCCTATGTCAGGGCTGGAGATATGACTGTCATTGCACAGCAGTTTGATCCATTCCTGGTTTTGCTATGAGTTTAATAAGACATACCTGAGCTTGTTACCTATATGCTGTGGATAATCAAGCTTGTATTTTAAAAACTGGAATGGGTGAAACTGCTAAGCAGCAGGAGTCTTATTTGCATCCCTTGTCATTTTAAACACTCCTATATTGACAAAGCATAATGTTTGATATTTGTGAAGCTCCACGTTTCGAACAGTTTCCAAATACTGTTTCTGTTCATGTTAATGAACAATTAACCAGACCCCCCCTGCCCCCCTCTCTCAGTTTACCGGAAGATGCTGCAGTCCAACGTGGGCGACTCCTTCTACATCCGGACGCACTTCGACCATGATGGGGAAGGTCCGGGCACCCTGAGCTTCACCAGGGGGGATGTCTTCAGAGTGTTGGACACCATGCACCGCGGCAAGCTGGGCTCCTGGCGGGCAGTGCGCATGAGCAACATCCTGCAAGAGGCAGACAGGGGCACCATCCCCAACAAGAGCAGGTGAGTGTAAGATCCCACTCTCCCTCGCCTCGCCCTGCCCTGCCCTGCCCTGCCCTGCCCATCTGTCCACCTGGGGAATGACGGGCCACTACTGCCTTGTGTGTTTGTGGAGATTCTGGTGCTCTGCTGTCCTGTACAAGGTAGAGCAGATAGCAAGTGTGTAAGAAGCTGTGTTTTTGAAGTAAAGGTGCCGCCTTGAATCGTGCGATCATTACTGGTCTCTCTCTAAAGGGATGTAACTCCCATTACACAGCAGTTTGATCCATTCCTGTCTCCTGCTACTACTTGCAGCTGTAGGATGTTATAAAGATCTTCATAGCTAAGGAAGCTATACCGGAAGAGGGATGGAAATAAGGCTCCGGTTACATAGCAGTTTGATCCAGTCCTGGTTTTACTAAGACACACCTGAGCTTGTTACCTATACACTGTGGCTAATCAAGCTCGTAGTAAAACCTGGAATGGGTGAACCTGCTACGCAACAGGAGTCTTCTTTCCTTCCCTATTGATTGTCTGCTTGAAGTGTGCAGGGACCCTGTGGAAATGGTTTTCCTTAAGAATCAAAAGTATGGAGGGGGACAGCACTGTTTCCTCTCCAATTCTACAAAGCAGGGACTGTCCCCTGTTTAACTGGGAATATGCAGAGAAGGTTCATGCCCCCGGAAAGACGCAGCAACACAGACGTGTGCGACTGATTTGTCCTGCTGTGTGTCTCTCTGTCCCGTCCTCACAGAGCCGAGCAACTCGCCAGCATGGAGCAGACTCAGAAAAGCAGTGGCAGCAGCAACACCCCTTCCTCCAGGCTCCGCGCTGAGTTCTGGAAGCTCAGGGGCCTCAGAGGGGCCAAAAAGAACAACCGCAAGAGCCGGGGAGACCTGTCGCAGCTCACCATCCAGGGCAAATTCCCCCCTTACGAGAAGGTGTTCCTGCAGGAAGGTAAAGATCGTGAAAAACTAGAATAACAGAGGCACAGCAGAACTGAAGCTGCTTCCCGCCCTGTGGTTGTAGCATGCAGTTGGTCCTGCCTTTGATAAACTGCAAGAAAATTAGAATGGACTTTTAATTGGACCACATTACAGGGGACTTTAGTTTTATAATGGCACCACTGAATTACTTGTGATTTAACCATACCCAAATACTGGGGCACTGCATTGTCTGCCCACTGAATTCCTCATCAAGGAAGGTATTTAATTTGTTGTGGTATATACAGGGTTAGAAACGGCACCCAGTCTGGGTTTCAGAACCACCCTTGTTTTAGGTATATTATTAAAATGATTTGGTGCAAGCAATCAGGCCCTGGAGAACTCAGAACCAGGCTTGGGGTCAAGTGCTGTTTTTCAGTTTCAAATCCTTTTTTAAAATAATTTCCCATTCCCTTTCAATCAATCCCAACACACCTTTTAATCAACGTATTCTGTTAAAATAGAAGTTGCTGTTAGTCAGTTAAATTGGCTTCAGATGAAAGCAGTTGAACAATCACAGAGGATTTGTATAGTCAATATTAAGTCTACAAAATCGACGGTAAATATATATTTTAGTTGTTCATTTTATTTATATATTTTTATTTTTTAGCAAAATTCAAGCGCCCCATTGTCATCTTGGGTCCTCTGAGTGACTTTGCAATACAGAAGCTGTCCACAGAAATGCCTGCAGAGTTCCAGACCGCGTGTAAGTACTGCCCATCCATTAACAGGCTCTTTCTCAGTTGGGTTTTCTTCCTGCCTGTAACATCACTGCGTCTCTGTCCTAACAGCAATGGTACCCCGCAATTCAGAAGAGGGGTCCTCATCGGTGATCAAACTGGAGGCTGTGAGGCAGATCTCTGAGCAGGTCAGGAGAAAGACGAGGGAGTTCCACAGAGGAGGGGCAGTGTCCTAGTAATGGTGTATTTAGGAGTCTGAATTTGGATGCTTTTTTGGGGGAGTGTTTGTGTCCAGAAGTTTTGCATCCCGAGAATTTTAGGATTGAGACGAAATAAATAAACTATATGAATATAATTTTAGATATTTTATTTAACATCATGTAATTAAAAGAAACTACAAAATTATATTGCCTACCGGAAGCAATAATAGCAGTACAGTATTAGATTTAAAAAAATAAAAAATCTTTAACTTCAAAACCGATCAAGATGGTAAAACTTGAAGAAACCAAGTCATGTAGGCTGTTTCTGAGCTGATCAGTCTCTCACTCTGTCACACCCCCCCCCCCCCCCCCCCCCCCCCCCCCCCCCCCCCCCCCCCGCCACCCTGCTCAGGACAGACACCCCTTGCTGGACATCACGCCCTCTGCTGTCGAGCGGTTGAACTACATCCAGTACCACCCCATGGTGCTGTTCCTGGACCCGGAGAGCAGGCAGGACGTGAAGGCCATGAGGCAGCGTCTCTGTCCTGAGTCCAATAAGAGCTCCCGCCGCCTCTACACTCAGGCTGTCAAGATGAGAAAGTACTGCCCCCACCTCTTCTCTGGTAAATGAGCCTTCTGCTTTTAATCAAGCCGATTTGATCAGGGGTGAACTTGCATAGCAGTTTGATCCATTCCTGGTTTTACTAGACGTTTAGTAAGACACACACGAGCTTGTTATCAACACACTGTGGCTCGCCAAGCTCGTAGAAAAACCTGGAATGCGTGCAACTGCTATGCAATAGGAGTCTTATTTCCTTCCCTGCTGATTATCTGATCTCTCAAGAGCACCTTCCGTTCTCCTGACATTCCGCAGATCAGATGAAACATTCATAGCAGAGCTGTGGGGATGGCGAACGGCTGGGGAACAAAGTAACACAGAAGAGGGGCAACTTTAGTTCTTGGTTGACTTGTTGAGCTTAATATGAGCCTATTGTAGGCTGTCCAGTTGAGATTAGTTAATGGATTACCCCGCTCTGTACTGCAGAATAGAGATGATTTTGGGCTCCATGCACAGAACTGGAAGGTCCTTTTTTTAAGGCGTTTTTCTTTGTTTGACTTTGTATGAACCAATTTCTTTGAGTAAGCCAGTCTGTGTCTGCTCCACCCCAGCGAGGATCCAGCTCCTGCCCAATTCCAATGTCTGGTTTGAGATCCTGAAGGACCGCATCAAGGAGCTGCAGGCCCGACCCGTCTGGTACTCCGAGGACAAGGTGAGCAGAGAGGGGAGGGGAGCTGTCCGTCTGCTTTGCCCCATGTGCTGGCCTGCAGGGGACCGCTGGCTAAATATTGCAATGGAGCAACTTGCTAAAATAAGTTCTCGAACTTGCTGTCCATGCAGATCAGTCTACAGAAGCAAAGTGATTTATTTATGAAGTTTTTTTGTGAGCAGGTTGGGGTCGAATTCCTGTTTTTTTTTTTTTTTTTTTTTTAAATCAATTCCAATTTCTTCGAAGGAATTGGAATTAGAATTCATAGTTTACAGACACAACTGCTGTGATTTGTTCAACTGCTTTCATTTGAAGCCAATTGAAGTAATTTGTTGCCACTGTGAGATGCTCATTTTAACAGAATACTGCTAATTGCAATTGGAGTTGACCCCAACCCGGACTCTAGGGCATGTTTTCACAGCATGCTTCCTACACACCTATACTGCAGCCTCCTGCCAGACTGTTTCATCGCCTCTGTTTGCAGGCTGTGAGCGGAGAGGAGGAGGAGGATCTCGATGCTCTGAGTCGCTCGCGCTCCACCGACTACCTGAGCTGTGACAGCCGAGCCACCAGCGATTACGAGGACACGGACGGAGAGGCGTGCACCGACAACGAGCTGGACGAGGCTTTCGAGGGGCCAGCCCTGGGGCGCTCCTCCGAGCCGGCTCTCCCTGTGCACTTGGAGCCGGCGCTGGCCCGGTCCTCGGAGCCTGCCTGGGAGGAGGAGGAGGAAGACATCTCCAACAAAGCCTACACCCACAACTACAGTGCCGAGCCTCAGGTCTGGGTCAGTGCACCAGGGGCAGGTGCACGGACCCCCAAGCTGGAAAGCGCCCCACCTGCTCTCCGAGAGTTCCCCGATCTCAGAGAGGTTCCCAACCAACCAAAACAGGTAACGTTTCATCTCTTTCTGCCTGAATCACGACATGCATGGTCAGGGATGGAAATAAGACTCCCATTGCATAGCAGTTTGATCCAGTCCTAGTTTTACTCTTAATCTCACAATTTATTTATCCTTTGATATAGTCCCACTCGTCCCGATGATGCTGCGTACAGTTTATTTGTATTTTCCATTGATTAAGAGATCTTGCTGCCACTGTTTTTTCCTGGAAATACTGTTGCATAAGGGTTGGAGTTCATGCTTGTTCACATTTTAATCTACTCCTTTCCCAGGTCTAAAAAGAAATGAGGTCAATGTTAAAATTCCACAGGGGGAATAATAATGATCCTGTCACCTTTCTTACAGCCCAGCTTCTCACAACCTCAGGGACAGCAGCAGAGACTTTTCACGGGGTACGTTTTATTTATTTATTTATTTATTTATTTAATTATTATCGGCCATTAGGTGACACTGCCTGCTATGCATTGTTTAAGATTTTTTTTCTTCCTGTCAAACCATGTTTTTTGTGCACATTCCTACCTGCAGTGGGACCTGTGTGTTTTCTATTACCCCCGCTCTCTTCTGCAGGCCTATAGACCACCAGGCGGTGCTGTGGAGGCGGCCTCAGATTAGAGGCAGCATGAGCTCCGAGGAGGAGGGTAAAGACTTTGACTGGGGGCCAGCCACAGACCTCTAGGACCTTTCTATATAACTCCTACTGCTCCCACAGAGAGAGAGAGAGAGAGAGAGAGGTCAACATCAGCACAATCTCTTTCCATTGGGATGCTGTTGGATAAGCGTTTTACAAAACTGTATTTCTCCTTCCAACCCACACTCCCTGCTCAAAGAGTGGATCGTTCTCTTTTGCCTGCCAGCACTACATTTTAAGTGATGAAAATTCTTCACCCCACCACCACCACCAGATTGTAGGACTTCAACCATAATGAGGTTTGCTGAACTGGGTTTATATATATAAAAAAAAGGAAAAACTGGACTGGACTGGAATGGGTCACTAAGACCTGAAGAGGCAAACCCTTGCAATCCAATAACTACAAAACAAAATCCTGCCACCCGATTGTAAAATGCACAGATGAGGTATTATTAGTAGCAGTGTAATCATATTATCAGCTTGGCAGATTTCTAAATTCGATTTAGTCGTGGCAAGGCATTTGGGGAGGACAGTTCAAGATTCATCGTGCCTCCTGTACACTTGCCTCTACGGCCTTCAGGGACTTGCTGAAACTTTTTGAAAGGAGGATTTAAAAAGCTGCCCTTTTAAAAACAGCTTTTTCACAGGAGCCCACTCTTGTTTGTTTACACAGCTGCTCTGTTCTAGGGCAGCAGGCTTTTCAACTGGCATTGCAGTGCATTCTGGTACGTTTCACCTGTCCCGGGGACCTTTCCCAGCAGGACTACACTAACCAGAATGCATTGGGGTGTGAGTTACCCTTCAACTGCACCTCCCAGCGAACATGGACATGATAAACAAGCCACATAACGCAAGGCTTTTTCTCTAAGGGGAACTAATACTTTGTCTTGCATTTTAAAAAAAAAAAAAAAAAAAAAACTTTTTCAAACATACACTGGTGCATGGATTTCTAATAAATACTCCAGATTAATTTTTAACTCTTGTTTTGGATTGTGGTTCATTTTGAATGGAAACACACCCCTGTCGCATGTACAGTTAACTGTATGTTCCCTCCAACGGTACCGATTTTGTCCGGTACAATACCGGCTGACGGATCCTCGCAGCTTGATCGCTTGAACGGAATTCTGAAATCCGCTCTGTCCGAACCGACTGACACTAGTAAAAAAAAACGATAAAGTAACATAATTCCTGACTCTAGCTGTGCATTTTCTATAGTTTAAAAGCCAGAATTATCTTAAATTTCTGAACCTCCTTCTAATAACAACATCAGCAATATAGTGTACCTATTTTCTTCTGTCAAATGTTGGAAAGTATTCTTGTCTGTAGCTCATCCGTAGAGCCAGACGCTTGTTCTAAGGTGTTGCTACGTTGTTTTAAATGTATAAGCAGATCCAGTACTGCATGGAGTCCATATATAGATTTATAGTTACCAATGTTACCGTCACGCTCAACATAATGTGTATCTCTGCAGTAATAACTAGGTTATTAATGTGTGTTTTAATAATGTACTGTACATGGCACTTTAAGTTCATTTAAAACCTAGAACGTTTGACAATAAAAACTAGGATGAACTGAAAAGATACGTTTAGTTACAATAAAATTACAAGGTAAAAACGGAAAAGATGTGCTGTGAGACCTGTTTTCAGTTGTAAAACAAAACCTCAATTATAGCCTTCCCTTTTCCTGTACTAAAAACTCGTTTCTTGAAAAAGAAAAAAAAAACCTTCACCTCCAATCGGCGTCCTTGAATACAGTCACATGCATTTTTTTTTTTTTTTTTTTTTTCTATTTGCAAGTAAGTGAGCGGAAGAATGCGTCGCTTCGACCAGCAAGGTGGCACGGTGCAATAGCAGGCGGGATAGCCAGTGCTAGCGCTCTTAACACCGAACAGCTTGTGTGACACGAACACACTGTGATCTTGCTGGCCGGTTCGCTTCCCAACAATTTAAATCTACCTTCTCGGTCGCCACTGGGGGGGGGGGAAAAAAAGGGGGGGGGGGGGGGGGGAGAGGAAATCTAAAATATGTTCTCCAGAAAGAAACGAGAATTGATCAAAACTCCTTCAATATCAAAGAAAAACAGAACAGGAAGCCCTGGACCACAGACCTCATCTGTAAGTTTCACAGCATCCTTTTAAACGTTGCAGTGTTTCCGAGAGTTACACAGACGTGACAAAAAAAAAAAAAAAAAAAAACAGCTCTAACTTTGCAGCGTTTGGAGTAGGAAGAGAGAGATATTGCAAAATAATTTTGCTCCTACCAACGCACACCAAGACTCTTCTTGGGCTGGACAGTGCTATTATTTATTAGCTAGTAAATACATGTCAGTGTTATATTAGGTATCTTATTAGCTAACCCGTTTTTTTTTTATTATTTTATTTCTCTACCTACATTACGAAATAAAGCAGCCGTGTGTATTTTAGGGTTTAGTAGAGCTGATTACATCATCTTGCTTGTCTTGGTGATACCTGTTTTAGCTGTGAAGTATATTTCGAAACGAGGGTGGAATTTGTGGCAGGCTTCAGCATGTTAGTATATTCTGAATGCAAAAGGATTTTTAAACGTTTTATATTTCAGCTCAATTTATGACTTGGATGTAAAGTTATGTATAGGCAGTTCCAGCGTGCGCTACACAGTTTGTTCTAAGATATCTAAATACTGTATTTATTCAAAGTAGTTGGTAGAATGATATGGCAAACTAACCTCTGCTTTGATCGGCACCGCCCCTGCTAAACTGCTGTACGCAACGCCGCGGTAAGACGCGCTGAAAAGGATTATATATCTATCTATATATTTTTAGTTTTCTGGAAAGTGCAATGTTAAAACGCGGGTCAGGTGGGGGTAAAACCAGCTACAGTCCTTACACAGTGGGTCAAAGGAATAAAAAAACCAACTCCACCACTAAACCGAAAACCAAAGTGGACATCCTGCCGAACAGACCCAACGTTTGGCTGAAGCAGGTAGGTGTACAGACCGTACCTACCAGAGGCTGTACAATCAATGGCCTCCATCCGATACGGTTTGTATAGATGTAATTGTTTTTTACTGTGGCTTCTGTTGTATTCTTTTTAAATATGGAGCAAATGTGTACAATACAAACACAAGAATGTGGTGTGTACAGTAAGGTGAATGTATGGGGTATCACAGTTGGCATGAATATTTATTGTCAGTTGTAACCTACAACAGTCTGGCCCAACTGTTTCAGCGAAGATAACATAATGCAAGGACATTGTTTATAAATACTGATATAGCCCTCTCACCAGGCACCTGCTTCTTCAAATGCCACAGTGGTGTCTTAGTTGTTTGTGACAATGACTTGCTTCCTGGTTTTATTTGATCTGTTTCCAAAATGTCTGCTGGCTGATGAAGAAGCCTGTTCACTTGAGTGCGAGGTAGAGGAGTGTCCTGTGTGCTTGTCTCGTGTCCATGTCACGATACAACACGTATCACGGTACATGCAAGTGCCTTGATTGGCTACTCGTAGGATGCCTTTTTTCTTTTTTTTTTAAGAAGACAAATGTTAAATGAGATTGAGTGTTTCACCCTTATTCTTCATTCAGGAAACACTTGAGGATCTACAGTTAGCTCTGAGTATCTGTTATTATACAACATGTCAAGAAAGTGTGACTGTTCATCGATGCACAATGAATTGCTACAACCCCTACACGTCAAGTGCAGTTTTGTAGAACTGTTCTAAGCTTCACCCATGCTTCGGCTCCATGCTGCTGGGACAAAGGAAGGGTGTTCCCTGTTTTAAAACATGCCATCTAAATGTAAACTAATGTTCTTTTGCAATTAGTTGGAAAAACCAAAGCACAGCAGAATTTGATACCATATTCATTTTAAAAGGAGAGAAGCAGAGATCTGTGTAATAGTGCTTGGATATTGTTGTATAATTGTGCCCTGCTTCAGGATGCTATTTCCATTCCTGGTAATCTAAAAACCTGTCCTATGAAGAAGGCAGTGCCAGGGCAGGCGTCCACAGCACTAGCCCAGGGGTGACGCCTGATCAGCCTGCAGGACTCCTACAAGCCTCTTCAGTGCTTTTTTTTTTTGTCTGATGGCAGCCTTTACAGTGTTTTCAGTCTGTAATGTCTGCTCATGGGTTTAATGAGCCACGAGTCGGGCACTGAGAAGAGGATCTAGCTTCAATCTCAAAGAAAATCTATTAGAAATCCACCTACAAGGCGAATATGAGTTTACACAAGTCTGTTGCAAAGCAATGCAAATTTTATAATCGCCTGCATTTACTCATCTCTTCGTCCCTGGGGGCACTTTTATACTCAGACGGAAGCCTGGGCTTGGATATGAAAGCAAAGGGGTGATGCATTTTCACGCAGAACAGCATTGCCCTGTTTTCATTTTTTTTTTAAATCCACTAGAGGCAGTGTTGCAGGGAGCAGGTTATTGATTGCACACTGGGGTACCAGGTGTACTTAGACACCCTGTTTACTTTTTATAGAGCTCTATTGAGGCCAGACGAGATGACCAATCGCATCTGTATTTCTGTTAGTCAAGTTCCGTCACAGGTGTTGCCCCGTTACAACCGGTTTCAACCCTGGCTCTAGCGATGATACGGGCCACTCCTCTACCTCAATCTGAGAGATGCTTTCACAGCTGTTTTCTCTTTCCGTCGAGGCTGATTGTTAGAAATCAGCAGTTCCCAGGCAGGTGCTATAGTGTTGGATTTTCCATTCATTGTGCTTGAGGGGGAAGTCTTGCACGTACACTAGTTCTTAGACGAGAGACGGATGATTTTAGAATCCAGTCATACTTTTAAGGTACATCGCTGCATGTTTTGTGACTGGCCGTTTCTGATAGGACGTGATCAATGTATGGGATAATCTCATGTTGAATATAGGTATGGGTGGGCGTTCTCACAAACCTTCAGCGAAAGAACAGGTTTAAGCCCCGGTCACATCTGTAACGATAACCATAAATCATTTATGGAGCTGTCGCACCAGAACGAAGAAACTTCGATATATTGTACAGCAAATGCCAAACGTTAAGAAATACTCCTGTTGCATTAGACAACAGAAGACGTAGGAGACAGACACAGAATACTAGAGTAGGGAGGAGTTAGGGAAATTCCACACGCTCATTGTTATCGTTAAAATGCTGAAAATTTATCCTGTGGTTATTGCCTCAAGGAAATGTGTGTAGTCGCCTTGGTTACAACTACTTCCCATTATAGTTAAACATCAAATATGAGCATGGTATGTATTGTTGATTACACCTTGCTGAATATGACGATAGACGATACTACATAAATGATGTATATAGTTATACAAATTATTTAAAGAAAAAAATTGTAGCATTATACATTAATGGCTGTTTATCAAATTTATAACACAACAAAAAAAAAATGATATAAAATAACATCTGGTAGGTGATGATGTCACATTTTACCACCTCCATTCATTCGAACTGGAACGAATTTTAAAAATCGCTCTCTTTATCGTTCCAGGTGTGACCGGGGCATTAGACTCCCCCAGAGCCTCTGCTAATAGAAATATCACCCAAGTGAAAGAAACCTTTCTTGCACTACTTGCTTATACTGTGAATAATGACAAATAACTCTTTCCAAAGACAAGCAAACTCAGACTTGCAGGCAGACAGACAGGCGGAGGGACACATTATATTGTTGTTGCGTTGCTTCTTTAACAAAAATAGTTTGGTTAGGTTTTTGACTTGTGTGTGTTCCTCTTGAGTTTTATATGTCATCCTCCCACAAGGAGGGAGTATGAACAGTACAATATCAGGAACCTGTTTCAAAACCAGGTTTGTGAAATACTGAGACACGCTTGCAGTGTTTACAAACCGAGCTAAAACTGCTTCTAGTAAAGCTGCCTCAATAGAAGGAATCTGCATTGTATTCCCAACCCCACAAAACGCCTCCAATGGAACAAGTATACCAATTGCTTATGTGCAGGTGCTCAGTCATGGTAGCCAAGCTGATGAATGGACAGTATTTCTGCTTGGAGATGACCCTGCATCATCTTGCAACACTTCTGTTGTGCAAGTCTGTTGTCCACAGCTAGCTACTGATTTGATTAACTGACTATAATTTGGCACCTAATGACCAGGGGACCAGGAAGTATGTTAAGTTCAAGCATAACACTTAAGGGTACATTTGCCCTTTAACTAGGGTCTTGACAATGTGTCAAGCTGCTTCCTGCAACACCCTTAAACTCAGTGAACTCTTAGGGGGAACTGAGGGCACATTTGCCTTTCGCTTTACCAGCATCGTGGTCATGGTGCTGCAGACAGAGGGGTAAGCAGTATGCTTGATGGGGCACCCAGTTGCCATTTCTAGGTGACAAAGATTAGTCTCATGATGAGTTGGTGAATATCCCATGGCTGTGTCCACATGACTCACGTGGGTGTAGCCTGTACTGTTTGGCTGACAGAGGCTGAGTTCCTCATTCTGTTCAGTGACGTCAGTTTGTGTGTTTCACTGTGTGTCTGTCCACAGCTTTGGTGCGTTTCCATACACCCCCCTCCCCCCCCCGCCCCATGCTCAGTCACTCTTCGAACCTCCTGCCAGTGCTTCACCCTCAGCCCGCATTAACATAGATTTGACTTATTTATACCATCCGTATATCTCTGTATGCGGCTGACCGCACGTTTTTATTGTGCTGTTTGTGGTAGGTGGTTTTTACATTTTTTTTTTTATACATTGTCTCTCTTTGTATTTTCCAGGACCCCCTTGTAAACTAGGTCTTGGTCTCAGTGGGTTAATCTCCTGGTTAGATATGATCACCAGCCCCAGACCTGGGCATTCCCCTGTATCGCTTTTGAATGGCTTTCCTGCTCAGACACTTGTTCTTGATTTACACTAATCATGCCTTAGCTAAGGTAACATTAGCTAGCCCCAAGATTACCGCTAAGCGGCGTCTGTAAGCTAATGTAACCAGTAGTTTAGTTGTCCTCTTGCAAAGTTACTTGGTGCTGGAAGAGTTAATACTGCACATGTGGAACAGCATGATTTTTCTTCCACATTGCAAAGTACCAGCTGATTTTATAATTCTAGGTATCATGTTACCTTTTGAACACATAAATATGATTGTATACACAGTGCCATCAGGTGGAAAAGTTCTGCGTCAAAGTATCTTCTAGGGAAAGGTTTCACACTTTTATTAAGTTAAGAGCAGTTTATAATGTGTGTGTGTGTGTGTGTTGCTTAGTTATCATGATGATAAAACTTCCGTTTCTTCTGGTAGTGGGAAGCAATCAAAGTCGTTTGTTTAAAGCCATAGTAACGAAACAGACACGGGACAATGATGTTTGCTGACTGGATATTGTATATAAATTCACACTAAAAAAAAAAAAAAAAAAAAAAGGTGGGCTGCTGTGTTTTTGGGTTTTAATCTAAACTGCACACCTATGCACAGGTCCTTTCTTATGATATATATATATATATATATATATATATATATATATATATATATATATATATATATATATATAGATAGATAGATAGATAGACTGAAGCAGATTGTGCTACAAACAACTTGCTAAGACTTGGCTTTACTTGCTAAGACTCATTCCTTTCGTTTGCCTGTTCCATCCCAACACACATACCATTCAACTGCAATTAACCAGACTGATTACACTGTGTAACACATTTTTTGTTCCTGGGTAGTAAGTGTTATTTCCTAATTGCTTATGCCTCAAAAGTGTAGAAAATGGCTATTATTCCCCACAAACTTTGCTTTTACTTTTCAAAATATCACTATTTGCAATGGGAAAACTGGCAAATGTGTGTCTTTTCGTTCACATAAAGTCAGAAAAAAACAACACGTGAATCCAACTTAACGTATTTATACTAAAGTAATACAAAAATGACTACAAAAGATTTAGAAGTGAGTAGTTTTTCGAGATTTACGATTGTACTGTAAATACATTTGCCCGTTTTCCCATTGGAAATAGTGATATTTTGAAATATCACTGTCCTGGTCACAAAAGCAAAGTTTGTGGGGAATAATAGCCATTTTCTATACTTTTGAGGCATAAGCAATTAGGAAATAACACTTACTACCCAGGAACAAAAAAAAAAAAAAAAAAAAAAAAAAAAAAAAAATTCTTACACGGTGTTATACTCTGGATCAGTGATTCTCAACCTTGGTGCTGGTTTTCATTCCAACTGAGCTCTCAATTACTTTAACTAGACCCTTAATTGATCTAATAATTTGCTTAATTGGACCACTTTTCCATTCCCATTCCCATTTCCATTTCATTTTTTTCTTCTCTCTTTCGTAACCCCAGCTTTCCGTTCTCCAGGAGCAGCCGCGGAAGGATGCGTCCGAGTCGACCTCCGTGTTCCTGGAGCCCCCCTCCTGCCCTGGGACCCCGTCTCCGCTCAGCAAGCTGGCCGCCAGCACCTCCTCGGCCGGCATGCTGAAGAGACCCACGGCCCTGAGTCGCCACGCCAGCGCGGCTGGCTTTCCCATGCAGGCAGCGGGCACCTGGGGTTTCAGCAAGGGCCAGAGGGGGGCGCCCTCGTACAGCCCGACCACGGAGAGCAGCGACGGGACCATCATCGAGGTGGAAGACATCTCCCAGCTGCTGCGCCATGTGGCCAGATTTGCAGAGAGCGTGGAGAAGCTCAAAGACATGGTTCTAGGGGAAGGTAAGCCTTGGCTTCCTCCACATATTGAATTGATGCCTTTTACTGGCTAACCCAGCATGAAAAAAGGAACTAAAACTGCTAATGCGAGAACAGAAATAAGACTCCAGTTGCATAGCAGTTTCACCCATTCCAGGTTTTAATACAAGCTTGATTAGCCACAGCGTATAGGTAACAAGCACAGCTGTGTCTTACTAAACTCTTAGTAAAACCAGGAGTGGCTCAAACTGGTATGCAATGGGAGTCCTACAGTGTTTATTTCCCTGTAATTGAATGCACGTGGATAGTGGCATGTTTTGCATGTGCAATGAATGTGCTAGCTGTGACGGTCGCTTGTGTGTTTTCTTCTTTAGTCCCTCCCTGTCCCAGCCGGTCATTTCACGATCCTCTTGTGAGTCTCGCTTGACGTCAGCCAGCGTACTTGGCTCAGAAAAAGGCCCAGGAAGAAATAACAAAGAGGGGCAGTCCGTCAGGAAAAATAGGTCAAATTCTTTTTTTGAAACTGTTCGGTATTTTCAGATAATAAATATCATAACCTACCTCCTGCTTATCTTGGGAAAGGAAATGGTCATTTTTTTAGGGTTTAGTTCATATTTTGGTCAAAGCTCAGTGCAAAAAAAAAAAAAAAATCTGATAGTATTTAGGATGAGATCTTATTTAAGATATTTATGCAAGATATATCTATTGAGAATGTCTGTAGAGGGGTGACCTTCCACTGAGCTCAAGCACGGATAGAAAAAAAGACTCCCATAGCATTCGATGTGATCCATTCCAGGTTTTCCTACAGGCATCTGAACTATTGAACTATACATTGTGGCTATTCAGCTCAAAGTAAAATACATACAGAATCGAACAAATATGCTTCAATGCCTGTTTCGGTTGGTGGAGCTGGCAAAATAATTGTAGCACGGATTTAGCCAATACTTCTTGAACCAATTCACTAGTGGTGTGCTGATACTCCTATCTGCAATTGCTTCCAAGAAGAATTAAATAAATCCATTCATTTAATGTGTTGATTTCAAAACAAGACGAGCTGTCCTTCCCTCACCTTTACAACCGAGTACCACTCAATGGCAGCTAACGTCCGCATTGAGTTTTTTTAAAAGCCAATTGGAAACTAATTTTCCTCTCATCCGGAGCGCTGATGTTTTTACTAGTATAATTGTAATTCTAATTGCAAATACTGCAGCATAATTGTAATTCAACAGCAAACCTAGCAGTTGTATCTGCAGTTATAATTATAAGTGACCTCAGGACCTCCTTTGTGCCGCTGTATTGGAAGTAAACATGGTTTGGCGAGTTCAGAGTCAGAAGCAGGTCCTCTGTAGTCGTGTGTGTGTGTGCCGCTCTGTGTTGTGCTCGCTCATTGGATCCACCCTGTGTGCTCACAGCTTCCTTCCTGTTGCGGTGCACGATGTGTTTGTTCCAGGCTGGAGGGGGGGGGACCACAGGTTTGCACAAGAGGCCTTCATTGTCTTCTCTAGCAGCTTGCATGAGCCTCTGTGGCACACCGCACTCCAGCAGCAGGAAGCATGCCCTGTATTCTCAACACTTTTATATATATATATATATATATATATATATATATATATATATATATATATATATATATATATATATATTAGTTTATTCTTTTACACAATGTGGAGTGAGATTTATTACACGTTTTGAAACCAGGAAGTTCTCACTGAGACAACAGTGGGATGTGTTTCCCAATTTTAAACAGTTAGTTTTTTTTAGCTTAGGTTTCACTACAAACAAGTGCATTTCTAACCCTTCAGTCCACATTAACAAACGGATATGTCTGATTGATACTATTCTTAGATCTCCTGTGTGCTGCTGATTTTAAGCTTGAACCACGCGTGGTTTTTATTGTGTCGTTTGCACTTTGCGATTTGTCCTTTTGTTGTAAATGAGGACTCTTTAAATCTGCTCTTGATTGGCTAAGACTGTAAGCGAGCGTGCAGTCTCGTTCCCGTGTGTTTGTGTATCTGCTAGGATGTGCACAGATTAACGAGGCTGTGATTTCAGAATTGGGGTACACTGAGTCCCAGCAATGCCAGTGTCTTCAGATAGGTGTTTTAAACGAAGTACTTTTACAGCACCTTGATCTACCTTTTTGGATTGTGTGTTTACTGTAATGAATTATTGTTCTGGGCTACCTTTGAAATAGAACACTTCCTCTTTTATTGCACATCAGAAACATTCAGTGTTGAGAGAAGTCCATTAAGGAAGGACCCTTGCACAGAATGTAGGGATTTTGACAATTTGCTGGCAACGTGGCCGAATGGCGATTTATCCAAATCGGTTTATTGAACGGGAATTTACAGGGTTACACAGTGTGCCAACCAGAGATGGACATAAGACTCCCACTGTGTAGCAGTTTGATCCATTCCTGCTTTTACTAGCTTAACAAGACAATCTGGAGCTTCTGACCGATACACTAATCAGGTTTGTAGAAAAACCTGGAATGGGTGAAAACTGCTAAGTAACAGGAGTCTTATTTCCATGTTTGCACCGGCGCAGAATAATCTTAAACTCTGCTTACAGATTACACAAGAGTCCTGAGAAAGACCCTTTCCGGTTTGGTGTTGGAGAGGGTGGGGGCAGGTTCTGTGCTGTCTGGATCAGTACAGTTCTGGAGCAGTCAACAGCTCAGCCAGGATGACGGCACTTCCTGTCAGCGGTGCTATTTTCACCGCTGCAGCTTCCTGTTTACCTTCTCCGGGCCCTGCCGACTGTTGGTGGCTGAGAGATAAGCCCTGAACAGCATCTGCGAGAGAAAAAAACCCCCTAAAAACTCTCCTCCTCTAGCCTGGGCCCCTCTTCCATATCTCACTGTCTTCTTTGCATCCCGACAGCTATAAGGAGAAAATTGTTGAGCTTCGTGTTTTGACAGACGAGCCTCATTTAGGAATTTGATGACAATAATAATAAAATATAAAAGGCTTGCACTTCAACACTATTGCTAAACTTCCTTTCCCCAGCACCAAAAATCTGCCAAGTGATTTAAGTATTAAAAGACACAGGTGTGTAGTAGTGCTGTACAGATTTCACCTTCTCTATAATGTGTGTTACAAGTAATGTACATTTTAAGGGTTCAGTGGCTACCTGAAATCAGCCTGATTAGGAGGTAGCCACCGAACACTTACACATTCAGTTAAATCTAAATGCTAGCATGCTTTGTCATATTGACATTCTGAGTGCCAGATCTACGCTCTCAGTGAAATAAATGTAGCTGCTGCTATCAGGTTCCAGTTGGGACAAGACCTCTAATGGCCAAAGTGGTCTGAAGTCTCCGCCACTCCATGAGAGCACCATAAGCGAAGATTCCCTGCACCTCGTAACCTGCACAGGAACAAAGAGGAAGGAGCAGCTTCAGCATTTAGGGAGCCCTTAACTTGGCAGTCGGTTACTTGGTTCAGAAATGCTAAACCGAGTCTAGAAAGCCTATTGCTATGTGGAAAGCATGTCTGTTTAGTGCTCCTCGTACAGTGTGTGGGGGATGCCAGTCCTTTCAATGTTTTGTTTGTCCTGAAGAGGGGAAGGAAACGGGGGGGGGGGCAGTGGTCTGCCAGTCAGCCCAATGGCTATTGCTCACAGGGCAGGAAGAGGAAGCGAGCTGCAGCTCGGAGGTGCGAGACAGAAAAGGAGTACACTGAGACACATCTCCCAGAAATCTATACATTCATTTACATAACTGGAAAAAGGGATTTTGCTGGCGCATCAACAGAATTACTATTCCATTATTAAAATAAGAACTGCAGGATGATTTGACGTTAATAATGTGCGAATGCCTGCGTTGTTGTTATTGCTATAATAAGCCATCTTGTGTAAAATGCATTTTAAACTGTCAGTTCTGTACCAGGACATTTTATTGACCTACAGTACCTGTGCAGCGAGTGTTTCTCATGTGTTTTGACTGTCTCTCGTAACGTTCTTATCTGTGGTTCTTGTTGCTCAGAGAAGCTAGAGGGGCGCCGGCCGCTGGCTCACGAGTGTCTGGGGGAGGTGCTTCGGATCCTGCGACAGGTGATCAACACGTACCCGCTGCTCAACACCGTGGAGACGCTCACCGCCGCGGGCACGCTCATCTCCAAGGTCAAAGGTACAAGGTCAAATTCTGCCTAACAGAACACACACAAGCCCGATCTGTCCTTCATTAAGTTCTGCCAGATACCTCCTTTGGAAGTATCCAATCCAATAACTGGTTTCAAAAGACTGCAAGGACAGTCTCTAGTCTGATTTAGAAGCAGGTGGTGTTAGAATGCTGGGAACATTTGGAATTGAGTTTTAAACGCGCAACATGTTTAATGGGATCTATTCAAGCAACGTCTGAGTGTAGTTGCTACTATTTTGTCAGCTTTTTAGTAAAGTATTATGGTTTTGGTTTGTGATATTTTTGTATCGCTAACAGCTCCCTGGTAATCGTTAAGGCTCCTTTAGCCAAAAAAATAAAAGACCACTTTGGTGCATGTTTTTGCTGGAACATGAAGTAAATAGAAACAACAACAAAAAAAACCCATTTAAACCATGAAATGCAACAGTACTGAGATGTAGATAAAGAAGTTGAGTTCATCAGGAACCAGGGAGTTTCAAAGTGGATATAATAATAGATTGTGCACGGCATTTCCCTAAAACAGTGCTGCAGTGGAACCGATCTCTGGAGGACAAAGGCCAGCCCTGCAGGTGTCTGGTGTATAAAAGTTGACTGTGCTGTAAGAGCAGTCGCTGTGTGCTAACAGCAAACATCTCCCTCCCACTCACTTTTCCACTCTGACTCTCCATCCCACACCAGGCTTCCACTATGAGTCCGGTATCGAGGCAGACAAGAAGGATTTCGAGAAGGCCATTGAGACCATCGCTGTGGCATTCAGCAGCAGGTAAGTGCTGAACCAATGGCATCGGGGATGGAAATCGGACTCCTATTGCATAGCAGTGTCGCCCATTCCAGGTTTTACTACAAGCTTGATTAGCCCCAGTGAAGGTGACAAGCTCAGGTGTGTGTTTTATTAAATGCATAGTAAAACCAGGAATGGATCAGACTGCTATGCAGTGGGAGTCTTATTGCCATGCCTGGGTTGCTCCAGAGATTACAAATGCTCCCAGAGTCCCTGTTTCTCAGAACTCCATTGTTTCTGAGAGCAATAACCCTATTTGGGCAGTATAAAACCAGGAATAAACAGCTTGACAGTATAAAATGTTACAGTGGTATACAGTACAGAAGTGTAAAAGCATGCTAAGGGCACAGAAGATCACAGATGAGTCAGATTTGAAACGATCACCTAGGGAAGCAGTCTGAGCCCTGCTTGTCTTCTCTGTCCGTTTTATTAGACACACCTGGATAGTACATGTTGCACACAGGAGGAGGTAAGGCTCTGGTTCTGTTGTAGAATTCATGCTCCAGTTCACTACAGGACATGGTGAAGCCCGTCTATCACCTGCCTGCTGTTACCAGAAGGAAAGCAGGAAGAAGTTCTTCATAGCGCTCTCCATGTCGACAGAGACTGGGGGGTGATTTGGTCACGAGGACGAGAGGTTACTGTAGAAATGCTGGTGCACTTTCTTTAGGCCGTGCAGGTCATGATTTTTATAATTGTACTAAAGCATTCATGGCTGAACAGCCAAGGAATGGAAAGTCACTTCCCATGCTTGCTGGTGATGATCAAGTAATGCTGCTTGAAACGCAGAGCAATTTTAGATGCTGTCCTTAACTTCAGTGCAAAGTTACAAGGTAGAATTTCACCAGTGGGTTCTGGTAACGCCGAAGGTAGATCTTTTCTTTGTGGTGTTTTTTGTTTTCTTGGTTTCTCGATTTATTTATTTATTTATTTTTAACAATTTTCAAAACGGGCTGGAATAATTTTTTTTAAATAAAAACAAGTCAGAAGTTTTAAAAGACGTTTCGGAGATTTCCAAAAAATAATTGTTGGGAACTTATTTTTCATATGGACTGAGATACAATTATGGTACTTATCCATATATTATATGCGTGAAATGTAAAGTAAATCTAACTGTTTTCTTTTGCCTCCTTCCCCTTCCCCAGTGTGTCTGAGCTGCTTATGGGTGAAGTGGACAGCAGCACGCTTCTCTCTCTGCCTCCAGCTGAAAAAAGCAGGGTAAGTACCAAAGAAATCTGTATGATGCAACCTGAACCCCCCCAGCACACACAGTGGGACCTGGAGCAAGTGCAGGTGGGGGGCACCGAAGAATAATTGGGTTGTCTTGAACACCTGGGTGTAGAAAACCATTGTAAAGAAACGGGGTTCACCACGGTAACACTGCATACATGTTACCTGGACCTCGCCTTGTCTGCTGCACGGCGCGCGAAAAAGTGCTTTTTAAACGTGGCAGGGTGGTGACGTCATTTTTACAGGCAGGGGAGGACCAATCAGGGGAAAGCATGTCAGTGTGCACGTTTACAGTACCATAGTACACTTTTAATAAAGGGACAGCGATCAAAATGTCACCTTTAGTGCTCCATGCTCTTTAATAGAAGAATACCAGCGTCAGTAGTTTGTTATTTTTTTAATATGCTGTACCATACCTCTCCGGGCGTTGCAAAACGTTTTTCTTTACCATGTATATAGCTGAGTTCTGGGAGGGAGGTTGGGGTTAGGGTTTGATCCAGGGTTGTGCCAGCCCAGCGCTGTGGATCTCCTTCACTGTATCGACTTTGTGATTGTCTCTGCAGGTAACGAGCCGAGAGGAACTCGCACCTCTGCTCAGGGCAGATGCTGGCTGTGTGGGTAGCTTCGTGGCTCTGACACTGTCTTATTTCTGCTTCTGATTTTTCCTTTTGAAGACATTCTCAAGTGTGTTTTCATTAAAAAGGTGCAGCAGGCACAGTAGAACTGCGCTACAGTCTACAGTACATGGAACCCTACACTAAGACTGGCTTGTGCACCCGGCGTTAAAATCAGGGATTTATACTAAAATAAAACTGTCCGGTTTGTGTTTGCAACATCCTCCACAGTTCACTCTCTGAGATCAGCCAGGGGGCACACTGCCCCAAATCCCGAAGCGCTATTTCAGAGATTGGAATATTAAGCAGGTGTACCCTTTTGAAAGTTTACCGCAGTAGATTTGCATAGTAAATTTGCATAGCACAGTTTTTTTCCATGCTTTACGTCAAACAGAGATGCTGATGGTGTTTGTAATGATTACAGAAAACTCAATGGGCTATATTATTATTATTATTATTATTATTATTATTAATATATATATATATATATATTTTTTTTCATCACACAAAAAAAACTTGTATGTGTATAGGAAGCTCTCTATTAAAGTTCCTGAGTTACAGCTTTTTAGCATTGACGTTGTGTTTAGGAATAAAAACAAACACTTCTGTTGAGCGGCACAGTGTTGAATGGTCCTTTGTGAAGGTGGCCGCAGTGTAGCTGTGACATCGCGTTTCTTTCTCTTCCCAGTCTATGGAGAACCTGCATGGAGGACTGCTGGGTCAGGGAGTGGACGTGACGGTGATGAAGAGCGAGCTGCACGAGTTTGGTAAGGATGGCGTCTCTTCGCTTCACTAGCGATTACCCTTGTAAGGGGTTATGAAAACAGGCTGGTTTTCCAGAGCCTCAGTCATTACTATTATTATTGACGATAATGAAGAAAAAATTCTTAAGGGTTGCTGTAGTGGTTAGAAGATTAGTCTCTCTTTGTTACCCCTGAGATTTGCTTACCATTACAACCTGGGGCAGCTAGCTTTTTCTCTGTGAGGGATTCAGCTTTATCCAGAATAAAAGCAGAGGAATAGTGTGGAGAGAGGACTGTGCTCCGCGCTGCCGTGGCTGAGCCTGTGTGGGGTGCTGGGTGATTGAGTGTGACAGAAGCGCTGGCATTGCACTCTGTAATGACTCTGTTGTTTTCCGGGCAGGCTTCCTGAGTGCGGAGGAAGTAGACATCATGCTGCAGCGAAGCGAAGGGGGCGTGTCCTCGGCGCTGCAGTACGCCAAGACCATCTCCAAGTACATGAAGGAGCTGCTGTGCTACGTGGAGAAGCGCACCTCGCTGGGTGAGGACATCGTTTAAATAGATTCCAGCACTAAGCTTGCCCTGTGTGTACAGAACTGTGAGGCTGTGTACATTTGCACAGTACAGCTATGGCCAAAAGTTTTGCATCACCTAAAATTTTAGGATTGAGATAGATCATTTACAAAAAAAAAAGTTTCATTTGCACTTTTCCCCTGATTCGTTACCTGTTCTCTTACCCCCTGTGGACCTGTCTCTCTCCTCTTAGAGCTGGAGTTTGCGAAGGGTCTTCAGAAGCTCTACCAGTCCTGCAAGCACACCATCAATCAGGAGGTAGGGATGGCAGGCACCATGCTGTGGGTGCTGTCTTGTCTATTAAACAGGGATGGGAATAAGACTCCTATTGCACAGCAGTTTTATATATTTTATACCTCAACACCTTTCTTCCACAGAATGATCAGAGCTCGCACCTCCTAGCTTGTATTACCAGCAGCAGAAAAGTACTGAGGGAAGCTTGGCTAACCTAGATGACACCAGCTCTGATCACTTGCCTTTTATAGCAAGTCTGTTATAATCCTATTAGCTACAAAGAAGTAAAAACTTGACATCTGGCCAATCGGACGCACAGTAACACGCAACAGGCTATAGAGCATTAGTGTAACTTTCATTTCAAAAGAGAGCGGGTACAGGAACTGCTTGTTGCTGTCTCTTCTAGATCAGTTGGGGTACTCTGAACCAGCAGTCCTGGAGGGCCATTCCACTCCAGGTTTAACAGGTCAAATGAGATAGTGAACTACTTCAGGGTCTGGATGGAGGTTTAATTGGTTCAACCCTGCTTGTAAAACAATTTCGCATGTACAAAACGGTATCCAAAATCTGTAACAATGTTTTATTTTTCTTTAAACTCAAGTGTTTGATCAATGGCATGCAGAACGATTGCTCACAGGTAAATTCACATCCCCACCTCTCCTCTCTCTCTCTCTCTCTCTCTCTCTCTCTCTCTCTCTCTCTGTATCTATCTATCTATCTATCTATCTCTCTCCACAGCCCCACATGCCATTCCTATCAATCTACTCTCTCGCCCTGGAGCAGGATATGGAGCAGAGCCACGGGGTGATGCAGACTGCCAGCACCCTGCAGAACCAAACCTTCCTGCAGGTACAGCATCGCACCTAGGAGCCCAGAGCCAAGGATACAGTACACCTGAGAGCCAGGGATACAGTACACTTGAGAGCCAGGGATACAGTACACTTGAGAGCCAGGGATACAGTACACTTGAGAGCCAGGGATACAATACACTTGAGAGACAGGGATACAGTACACCAGAGCTTTATTTCTGTACAATTTCATTGTTTTGTCCATGTAGCCGTTGATGCTGCGCAAACAGGAACACGAGAAGAGACGCAAGGAGTTAAAGGAACTGTGGCATCGAGCACAAAGGAAGCTGGTGAGAAAGGGGGCAGAGAGGGGCAGGACGAGGGGGGATTGAGGTATAATAACTGTAGGTATATACTGCGAGTGTTAGGCGTGGGTGTTTGCAAATTTATTGTGAATCACAAATGAGGAACTGCTGTTAAGCATTAAAGATGCTGGATTGTAGCTTGCTGAAATCAGAGTACAGGATGTGATGTAACGGGATTTTGACCAACCCTTTGCTGTGATTGGTCGATTTTGTTTTCATGTGATTGATAACGTTGGCGTGTCCGCGGCAGATGGAGGCGGAGTCGAACCTGCGCAAGGCGAAGCAGGCGTACATGGCGCGCTGCGAGGAGCATGACAAGGCGAAGCAAGTCACGATCAAGGCTGAGGAGGAGCAGCAGGGCACCAGCAGCAGCAACACAACAAAATCCCTGGATAAGAAGAGGAGGCTGGAAGAGGAGGCCCGAAACAAGGTGAGCTTCACAAAAAAAAACAGATAAAACTACAACTCCCACAATGCCTTCCTGGGCAAAGTATGAAGGGCAGTCACTTTTGAGCCCCAATTCACAGCAGTTGAAGGAATGTCTGGGGCCAGTCTGTGTGAGAGGGGGTTCCTGGCGTCTCTGTGCTCTGTGTTTAGCATTCCCCCGGTCTCTCTGGAGGCCAGTCTGTGTGAGAGGGGGTTCCTGGCGTCACTATGTTTAGCGTTCCCCCGGTCTCTCTGGAGGCCAGTCTGTGTGAGAGGGGGTTCCTGGCGTCTCTGTGTTTAGCGTTCCCCCGGTCTCTCTGGAGGCCAGTCTGTGTGAGAGGGGGTTCCTGGCGTCTCTGTGTTTAGCGTTCCCCCGGTCTCTCTGGAGGCCAGTCTGTGTGAGAGGGGGTTCCTGGCATCTCTGTGTTTAGCGTTCCCCCGGTCTCTGGAGGCCAGTCTGTGTGAGAGGTGGTTCTTGACGTCTCTGTATCTTCAGGCAGAGGAGGCCGAAGCCACGTACCGCACCTGCATCGCCGACGCCAAGACCCAGAAGCAGGAGCTGGAGGACATGAAGGTGAACGTGCTGAGACAGCTGCAGGAGGTCATAAAGCAGAGCGACCAGACCCTGCGATCGGTGAGCACTGCAGAAAACTGTCTATCTGTCTGTCTATCTGCCTACGTAGCAACATTATTCATCTTTTAATCTAGTATAAGAAAGTACAGAACAGGGCTGGACAAATCTGGCACCAGAATGGACCATTCTAGTCCATGGTTTTGTTCTGAGCAAGGCCCTGAAGTGCATGTATGCACGTTTATGTTGGAATAATACCCATTTTAAAACCTGTGACCTCTCTTGTCCTGTCCTGTCATATTTGTTACCAGGCCACCATCTCGTACTACCAGATCATGCACATGCAGACTGCGCCCCTGCCTGTGCACTACCAGACCCTGTGTGAGAGCAGCAAGCTGTATGATCCGGGCCAGCAGTACGCCTCCTACGTGAAGCAGCTGCGCATGACGGAGGAGCCAGAGGCACACTACGACTTCAAGCACTACGCAGCGACCGCTGCCAGCCTGTGAGTAAGACAGACCCTCCCCACACACACACACACACTGATGCACACAGCCACTGCACCCAGCATGTGAGTGCAGGGCACTGCCATAGAGACAGAGCCCTCTGTGCACACAATTTAGCACTGGAGTATTTAAAAGTTGTGGACAATTTTATGTTAATAAACTCAAAATAAGAAGATAACACTGTATAATTATACACTTGTATTTTGTGTATTACTATGTAACAGTTTTATTGATTTTTATATTCTGATTGATTGATTAAGTAACAAACACTTTGCTGTTTGTCAGTTTGCCCGGCAGGTCACGGAATGACAGCTTCAACACAGATATCCATGGCAACACTGGCTCAGAGGCGTCGCCCACAGCCGAGGAGGCAGGGTCAGGAGAGGGCGGGGATTCCAGCAAAGAACAGCATGGCTGCACGGAGAGGAGGGGTGAGTCTGGGAATTCACAAGCAAAAAGCAACAGCAAATAATAACTCTTCTACAAGATGGATGATATGATAAGCAGCTGTACTACATGGCAGTTTCCCTCCTAAACCTATTGTAACACCTATAAAAAGCACATTACTATTTCCTGCCTTCCTGCAGGAGGGCGTGGCCACCAGTCCCACAAATCGTGGCCGTCGGCAGTGAGTGACACGGACAGCGTGGGCGGAGGCAGTGGACTGGAGTCTCCCTCAGTCAGCTCAGGTACTCTATACAGAGACTTGTATTAAAGGTGGTGCAGTGTCATCTCTATTACCCACAGTGTAGTGGCAGTGACAGCAAGGACCAGCACTTCTCTTAGGGAGGTAAGGGAGCTGTTTTTTTTTTCTTTTGGAAACTTCCTGCATGTTACATGGACTATTGTCCTCTGAGACCAGCAAACTCTTTTCACATGTGATCTGTTTCGCCACTGGGATCATGCCATAGCTTGCCCCTGTGTTCAGTTTCAGAGAAACTGTCTCAGAACATCCATTTCTATCGGAGCGTTAGGAGTGTGAATTAATCCGAAAGTGTGTTCTGTCTCTGTTCCAGGGGACATCAGGAAGCTGCCCAGGACCTCCTCCACTGGCACCATGTCTTCCAACGAGGATCTGGAGGAGAAAGACTGCAAAGTGCCCTCCTTCGAGCAGGGTGTGTATTATTATTACTATTAATATTATTATTATTATTAATAGAGATCTTTCTACCTTTGGCCAAACATTACCAAACCTAATCAAAGTCCTTGTCATTTGATTGCTTCTCTGTATCCTATGACTGAGCCTTTAAGTTAATGTACATTTTCAAAGTAGCCGCAAATTGTTATTGTTTCTTCTTATTACTTTTAGAATCGCAGTTGGCTATTTTATTTGTTTCCCTTTCAGAAAGATATCGTGCCACCATCCAAAACTTCGAATGAAATGCATTGAGAATGTTGACCTTTCGTGAATTAAAATATCGAATCTGCCTTTTTGTTTTGTTTTGTTTTGTTTTTTTCTCTCCAGGTATAAACGGGATAGAGCCCGAGATCACGGTTTCCACGGGTCCTTTCAGGAACATCGGTCTCTCCAAGGCTGCCCAGACGCATCGCCTGCGGAAACTGCGCACCCCATCCAAGTGCAGGGAGTGTGACAGCTACGTGTACTTCCAGGGAGCTGAGTGCGAGGAGGTAACACGCGCCAGCACGGGTCTCTGCCTCTGCTTCTTTAATTCAGCCAGAACAGTTGTTCCCCTTCCTAAAATCAGAGGTGCACAATGTGGTCCCCAGGGTCATTGTTCCATCTGTACGCCAAATTACTCCACTGAACTAATTTAACCTCTGCAGTTATTTAATTCAGTAATACCAGCAGTTTCATCCATTCCTGGTTTTACTTCGGGGTTAATCAGACACACCTGAGCTTGTTACCTGTACACTGGGGCTTATCAGGCTCATAGTAAAACTTGGAGTGGGTGAAACTGCTATGCAATAGGAGCCTTATTTCCATCTCTGAATATCTGGATTTGTGTACCCCTGCACTTCACCAGGACGTCCCGCAGGGTCAGAACAAAGCTGAATTTAGTTCATGCAGAACCAAAACTGTGCCCAGTGAGCCTCTTCCTGGCTGAGTGTTTCAATGCAGTGAGGTGTGACCCAGGTGGCTCTCTGCTCCTCAGCAAGCCTCATCCTCTGCCTTCTCCCCTCTCAGTGCTTCCTCGCCTGCCACAAGAAGTGCCTGGAGACCCTGGCCATCCAGTGCGGGCACAAGAAGCTCCAGGGAAAGCTGCAGCTGTTTGGCAGGGACTTCACGCAGACTTCCCGGGACAGTCCAGAGGGCATCCCCTTCATCATCAAGAAATGCATCTCTGAAATCGAGAGGAGGGCCCTCAAGATGAAGGTGAGATGGGTGGGGTGGGGAGAAGGGAGTGGGGCTGGTTTTATTCAAACCCACCCCCTAGCTCAAGTGGAAACTGTACGAGTCCTGCACAATACAAAATACTGTAGTGTACATTTCCACATTTTATATCTGTTAATGCACTTGCTAGAAGGGTGCTCTTGCAGTGAATTACAGTGCATTGGGTTGTATGGCATTGCTGATGCCACTGCCCTGGCCTCTCTCCTCCTGGCAGGGTATTTACCGGGTGAATGGGGTGAAGACCCGCGTGGAGAAGCTGTGCCAGGCCTTCGAGAACGGCAAGGAGCTGGTGGAGCTGTCCCAGGCATCGCCGCACGACATCAGCAACGTGCTGAAACTCTACCTGAGACAGGTGCGCCAGCCACACCAACACACTGCTGCCTCTCTGAGCAGAGAGAAGACATTAGCTCACTTACAGACTACTACAGAAAATGGCACAGAAGAAATGACAGATTTTTAAATCCTTTTTTTAAAATTATATATCTATGAAAGATGATGATCTGTAGTTCATATCGTGTTCTATATTTACACTGTAAAATCCATGCGTGTTTTTTCCCTATTCCAGCTGCCCGAGCCGATCGTGCCCTTCCGGCTGTACAACGACATGATGGGCCTGGCGAAGGAGAGTCTGCAGGGCGCGGGGGGCCAGGATGGGGAGGCAGTGAAGGGCCCTGAGCTGGTGGATCTGGGGCCCGACACCGACAAGGAGGTGCTGGCCTCCGTACACAAGCTGTGTAAGCTGCTGAAGCAGCTGCCTGCCCCCAACATCGCCACGCTGCAGTACATCACCCGCCACCTGCGCAAGTAAGGGAGCGGCACACGCATACACCTCCACTCTGCAGCTCTGAACAGCTACACTGTGCTTAATGAGCAACATTGCTCAAGGGAGCCTACTTACAATAGGACTGGATACACAGACAGCAATAGAGGAATATATCCATCGACCACAAAGTTAATTTCCGCAGATTTCTGTTGCAGTTCCATTAAATTTAAAAGGGAAATGGCCGTCACTTGTAGGCAAAATTCCCATCTTCTATCCCCTTAACCCTGTAAGGTACAAGGGCCACGTGTGTACCACAAATTCAAATGATGCTAATTTTTGCAATGAGATGCACGGATCAGGGTTTACCGGTTGGATCTGCTCATCCAGATTGTCAGTTTCCTCCTCGTAACGTTTGAGTCACTCTCACATGTATCTTGAGAAGAAACCATTTGAACAACAAGCAGGGTTTGTACCGCAGGGTCAGTGTGCCCCAGTGCACATGCAGAGTGACCTTGCCTTTCCTCTCCCCTCTTCACTCAGGATCTCCGAGGTGGAAGTGGACAATAAGATGAGCTCCAGTAACTTGGGCATCGTGTTCGGCCCCACGCTGATGCGCCCTCGACCCACGGGTGCCACGGTGTCCCTGTCCTCGCTCGTGGACTACCCGCACCAGGCACGCATCATCGAGACCCTCATCGTCTTCTATGAGACCATCTTCGAACCCGGGACTTCCAGCTCCAGCAGGACCTGCAGTCAGGTGAGGGGAGCACAGCCTGGGACTCGCATCAGGGCTTCAGATGCCAGTGTAGTGAACCACTCTGCCCGGACATTTCACTGACATTCTGTTTGAGCTAATTCTGATCTCAGAATTGCGTGTTGGAACAGTACTGCAGTGCAAGAAAGTAGTTGTGATTACAAAAATGTACAGACTTATTCCAAGTAGTCTCTGGTTTCAGCGGTTGGGCTTGCTTCTGTTTTAATCCCAATCCTTCCCTGCTGGTTAATGCTTTCTCCTCCTTTCTCCCTGTTTTGCCAGGACTCTGCAGCCGAGGAGAGCCCTGAGCTGGGAGAGGAGGGGACCGAGGAGCAGGGTCCAGTGGACTCTGATGACAGAGCTGAAGAGACGTGTAGTAAGTGTGGGGCTGGCCTGCCTGTTCGCACTTTTGCCTTGTGGCGTGTTGACGGGTTTGCCTCTGAACCTTGCAGGAAGTGACTTGCTTTCCCTGTGTCCAATTCACAAAGATTCAACTGCTGAGTTTTATAATGCATGATTTTGCAGTTTTTAAAAATAAATAAATAATTTTTTAGAACGTGTTTGGGGTGAACCAGCGATCCACGGTCATGCAGCTTTCGGGTTATTAATGTTCTGTTCCCAGCTCCTAATCCCGGTTTCTTGTCAATCCAGGGAATTCTCTGGGCTCTTCAGGGTCGAAGGAACGCTCGCTGGATTCAGACTCGGAGGACGAGACTCCTCCTCCACGCCTGATGAAGCAGGAGAGCGAGACGAGCACCAAGCAGCTATGCGATCCAATCGAGGACGAGAACCACGAGTCGGACAGTGAGGTCACAGAGGGCGAGGGGCAGGACCAGAACGGATCGCTGGCAAAGCACAACACCAACCAATCAAATAATACGTTGGCCAGCCCCACCCCCCTGCCAGTAGCTTGCCTGAAGGGAGGGAAGTTGGAAGTCCATTGCAGTGAAGAACAAGAGCCTGTATTTGTATAGCCGCTGGTTCTCCACCGACAGAGAAAAAAACATGCTTTATTGATCCAGAAGTTGGAATTGTTGTTGTTGTTGTTTATTATTATTATTATTATTATTAATTCTATTTTTGCTAACTCAAATACAAACTGCCTTTAAAAAAAAAAGTTTAGATGTTTATATTGCGCACTTCTTCATGTGGAAAAACATGGTTGCCACAGTCATGTTCAAAATAACGTAGCTGGACCGCAGATTTTTTTCTGTCGATTGTTAGCTGTCTCACAAAAACAGCAGGGATGATCGATGTCTTTTGAGGGTTTTTTTTTTTTTTAAAGGCTTACATTTGCCCCCTGCCAGTGAACCAAGTTTGTGTGCCGTAATGAGCCAGCCAGCTACCTGGACCAGCAGGTGTATTGGTGTCCTACAGCTGAACCAGTTTATGGATTGCCACAGGAGTGTCCGATCGCGGTCCTGGACAGTCATTCCATTCCAAGTTTAACAAGTGAAATGAACTGCTTCAGGGTCTGCATGAAGGCAGTATGAGAGAAGAGCCAAGGGTGGTTCCAGTCATGGAGACTGAGCAGCTGCTACTGCTGCTTAATGCTCGACAGGACCCTCCAGAGCTCACTGTGTTTGGATGCGTCCCAGGAAAATAGTGATTTTTAATTTTTTTTTCATTTTAACTTGACATACATCGCCATCTTGTGGCAGAATGTTTGTTTGAACTGCAGTTGAAGGATCATTTCTGAGAACAAGCAAGGAACTTAATGAAAAGTCGAAATGCACGTCTTCTTTTTTTTTTTGCAAAGTGTAATTTGTTTTTCAGAAAGTAAAAACGGCCCCATTAGTTGACAAACAAGATATGTATAAAACACGGTTCGACAAGCTAAATAAATTAAAATTATTTCTTTTTTAGGCTTTGAACTAGTCCTTAAAGTTTTTTTTTAATTTTTTTTTATTTTTAAATTGCAATTTATGTGTATTTTCAGAAAGTGGCTTTTATTGTATTTACAAGCTTGGAGCTGGTACACCACTGTTGTTTTTTTATTCTATTAACAGAACGGACACAATTCGGTAGACTTCTTTCCTCGTTGCAAATTGTGGGTTATTAAAAAAAATATGCTTTAATAGAAAACTGAACTAGAAGTAAATAAATGAAACACATTTGTGCAGTTTAAACAAAATTAAAAAAACAGCAACAAAGTGCAGACTGCAGTTTAAGTATTGCACTGTATTTAATGTTACAAGAGTCCTCCGTCTCGGACAGTAATTATTCTTCATTCCCAATTTAAATAGTTACCTCCTGTTTTACAAACGCGTACAACTCATGAGGTAGTGTATGATGAGTGCTGAGCAGGCTAACTGAAGTTAAAACTGTACTCTGCTGTTACAACCAACTACTAAAATGTGGTGGATAATGTAGGCTGGCTCCTGTGATCACCACATGAGTTTCTTTACATGAATTTTTTTTTTTTTTTTTTAATATTTGCGATTGCATACATGAATTTGAGGCATGTGTTTTAAGTTATATTTGACTTTAATATATATTAAGAATAGTGTTTTTGACAAGTGTATATAGAGTAATAATAAACGGCATTTCTTACATTTTTACCTGTCATAATTCTTTTCAGAAATGGTTCTCAGAACTTCCCTGGTTCAGGTGTATTGCTTTGAAGTTTCCTGGAGTAAAGTTAAATGCCCAAGGTGCAAAATGAAGTTAGAACAGTAAAACCTGGATTCACAGAAAATGTTTTGCATATGGACTTGTGTTTCATTTTTAGGAAATGGCTGGCATCTGGTTATACAGCATGTGACATACCTGGGAGAAATAAATCTTTCGTTTTGCAGGACACATTGATGGCTTTCTTCCTCAAAATCGAAAGAGGCTACAAGGTAGACGGGTCCCGTTGTATAATCTGAAGCATGGGGGGGGTCAGGGTTGAAATTTTAAAAGGGCTGTATTGAGAAGATTTACAGCTGGGCTACATTGGGTAATCCAATCAGGGGTCTGTGAAACTAGATTAACAGTGTATACATCCCTTCAGTCACTGTATAACTAGACCATGTTTCTTAGCTATATAAATATTTTATAATGCAATGGTTTTTTTTTTTTTTTTTTTTTTTCAAGTTTTGACACAAACCATTTCAAAATGTAAATACACTTGTGACCGAAAAGGATATCTAGTAATACCAAAATACATTGAAGATCTGTCCATGACCAAACATTGACTAAAATGTTGAGGTCACGTTCATATACCATAGAATGATACCCACATCACTGCTGTGCATCTCTCATCTTACCGAACGTAAGAGCAGGGCAGCCCAGGATTTGTGTAACAAGTCAAACTTTTACTACAATTCATTTGGACTTCTTTCAAGAGAAACTGTCATTTTGCCAAACATGTAAGAAATATCTTGTTTATTTCTAGTTTTTAAACATGAATAGCTCCAGATGCAAATATCCCACTGAAGCTGAAGTGCAGTAAACCCTTTCATGGCTCGGTTCTTGTGCAAACTGGTCAGATTTTAAACGTGGGTATTCAAAATGAGAATTGAGAGACTACCGGTATATATTTTACATCTCGTTTTCTAGAAATGAACAAGAAATCAATACCTACATAAAACAAAACAAAAAAAAAAAGACCTTTTTATCTTACAAGTGATTTGGTAGTCGTGGAGCACACTCAGTTGAGTAACGTTTCAGTGAAGGCTGTATACAAGAATAACAAAGTGGATTTCTGCAAAACTGCTGATCCTATTTTATAGACCAATTTTACTGGGGGAAAAAAAAAGAATACAGAAGGAAACGAGCGATTACAATGCTACATGTCAGTTATAGAACTAACTGAGGAGCCATTGTTGTGATCAATCCAGCACTGTCCTCAAAAGCTAAAGGATGATGCAAGCTTTTCTGCAGCAGCAGCTGGAGTACCCAAACAGCAAAACAACAGTATCACTGTTACACTCTGGGGACATCGCGTTATATTTATACAGGTAATAGATACTTGTGGCGCATAAGAGCCGGGCGTGCCGTTTACCGTGCTATTCACTACTGCACGAGTCTGTAGGTGATGTACCTCCCAGCTGTCTCACTGGGTCGAATGATCTTCACCACCTGCAAAAAAAACAAGCAGGTTTTCAGTACAAAGTCTGCACCAACTGACACATCTTAGTTTTAGAACACTAACATTGGTTTTGTCCTCAGAACCACCGTCAATTAAAAACACTGTACTACTGGAAAGACAAGGAGGCAGGAGATTGATGTTAAATAAATGGTTCCACCCTCGTAGCTGCATGGCTCAGGTGTGATTAATGCATGCTGTGAGCAGTGCTGTCAGTTCAGAGCACAGTCACCAGGGACCAGACTGTTCAAACTCCTGGCACCTGGTCATTTCAATAACAAAGTGAAATACAGTTCTGAAAGCCAGGCCCGGGTGCGAGGCTAGTTTGAGTTTCAAGCCGTGCCATTGCATGCGTCAAAGTAGTCTCGTGTAGTGTCAAGGGAAGGGGGAGGGGGTCATCATATTATTCTGTGCATGAAAGTAACAGAACTGGAATATACAGGGGAAGAATCTTAAACCATTCTCTCTGTCTTCTTGGTTTCTGGTCTCCCACACTGACAAAAAATGCTTTTAAAAAAAGTCAAACTAAATACTGGACACATGGCTGATCTTCACGATCGCAGAATGACTCATTCAGCGCCACAAGACAAACAATTCTCTGTGTCTTCACACTTAAGACAAGAACCAGTCTAGGTCATAAACCCAGCCGACACTGGACCAATGGAGAACAAGGCGCCTCGTCGGTTTGAGAACAACCAATGAAAAACACTTCATGTGGGCTCAGGCACTTCCCCACATTAACACAGCTATCCAATCACAGAAGTATGAGCGCGACATTGAAACAACGCTCCTGACACGAAATCCAAGGCTCCAATATACAAACCAGTCTCTGAACTGTGATAACCTGGAGATCCAGCCTGCGACCAGCTGGGACAGAGATACCGCTTTCAGACACTCTAATACCAGATAACTATTCTAGCGTTTGCCTCGGTGTGGGAGTCCGCTGCGCGAGACGTCTAAAATCCCAAAGTACTTGTCTAACTTCGCCCCGATTGATCACCGGAGAGAGAGTTGGATAAACATTTGAAATTGACATAAATTGAAGTATATTCAATTTATTGAGCTAGCAGTGCTGGATGAAGAGTGCAAATACTGGACGAGGAATTGTTGTTTCAGTGGAATATCTAAATAGTTAATGACTCTTGTTCTTTGCAAAGACATTTATTTTGTACCCTGAAGTGGAGACGAAAGGCGAGGAAGGCAGAGCCCGGAATCTAGCTGACCTTGACAGCAGGCAAGCTTCGAGCGCCTGTATTGTTGAAGACACCGAACAGCTGGAGGAAGCAGCGCACATCCGTTAAGTATTCAACGAGAGGTGTTGTAATGCTCTTATGAACTCGAGAATAAGCAGACCTTAAAGTAGAATTAATATTTTGTTTTAAGCGGAATGTAAGAAAAGTTTAATTGCTTTCAATTCCTGCCTTGAGTTAATGAACACTATAGTTGTTTGTTTGTGATTTATACAAATTGATGTGAGTTTCATAAGGCAATTATCATTATGCGTTTAGAAGCTAGAATCCAAATTTAGCTGTCTTGATAATAGATAATTCTTGATAGGTTGTCTGGATGCAATGAGTGTCTTTACCTCGCAAGAGTGAGAATTGCCTTCTGAATCCGTAACTTTATGTATACGAGACTGATTTAACGATGCTTTGATTACCAAATCTTAACGAAAGTGAATATTTGTGTTACTAACAATACCCTTGTTAAGACTAACCTTCGTCTTAAATAGCTGTCAGGAATGCAGTTGTAACCTTAAGGGAATCTCCCATAGATTGCGTTGGATCGATAATCACCCAGTGGGGGTGTTATTGTTTGACTGTTTAGTTTATTCTTTCTTTCTGTATTATCTTAGTTTAGTTGTTGCACCTTTTAATATAAAACTGTTACTTTGTATTCACTAGAAATGTGATCTAGTCTGATTATTTCAATAACGGTCGAGTTCTACATGATTTGAATTCGAAACAAGGTATTCAATTATTACAATTGAAACTAGTCAAAATACAAATATACGTTGCACACTACACTCACCTGCCCTCGCTTCAGCCCAAAGTACCGCGCCACAGGGTCCCCCGCCTGGATACGAGGGAGCTGGCTCTCCTTCAGTTTACTGAGTGCAGGGTTAGGGGAAAACACGAGGAACTAGGTACAGCTCAGCAGCACCCTCAGGTTAACAAGAATAACATCAGCCATTCCTACTGAACACTCAACGGAGCTTCACTTGCAAACAAGCTTAATTCAATGAAACATTTCAAATAGAAATCTTAAAAATAAAACAAGCCTTTTCAAACAGTGCACTGTTCTGGATTACTTTACCGGAACCAAGAGCCTTATCAAAATGCTGTACGTGGAAACAGCCACTGTAAACAGTCACACCATGAAACAGGAGCTCACACACTCTCCAGAGGCACTGTGCGTGTGTGTATATATTATATATTGTGTATTAAAACAAATTATAGTTGTAGCTCGTAGCATGTCAATGAAACAGGATGCACATCTGCAAGGTTGATGGAACAGCCCCTCTGAAAGTTTAAAAGGATACTATCGGCCCAGTAGCTCTGTCACCTCTTCCTTTGTCATCACAATGTGCTCTGGAACCAGCTGAAAACACACAAGCAGGCATGTGATGCAGAAATGCGTTTGGGATCCCTGGAGTGGGATTACAATACTGTTTCACTGAACAG
>NC_054560.1:7660713-7685713 GCF_017654505.1 Polyodon spathula
TCATTTTGAAAAGTCCTTGATCATCAAAACATGTTCTGTTTTGCTGGCTGCTGCAGTACAGTATATGGACACAAAAGACACTGCTTTTGTTCAAAGATTTTATTAAACTGCTATTTAAAAGAAAGAAAAAAGCAAAAAGATATTGTCCGCCTGGATTATGTAATTGAGATTCACTGTGAGTCTGTGGCAGTAGTACCATCATCTATCACAGCTGTCATTACCTAGGGTCATCCTACAGTAATACCACCACAGCTGCAGTTGGAATGGCTTTTCAGTAAACGTCTCCCATGCAATTGCAAGTAACAAGTTAACGACACGTATCTTAATTACAGTGGAGTAAATGTGTATGCGGTAAGGTTTATCTCTCTGAGGCTTTTCAAACCAATTGAAGCTATATATATATATATATATATATATATATATATATATATATATATATATATATATATCTATCTATCTATCTCTGATGGGTGGACAGGTTGATTAAGCCGTTCCAAATGCACTAATCACATGTTACATGCAGGACAAGCATTGTCCACAGTGGACATATTGCTCTCAAAAAATTAATCTGCAACAAAATATGGAAAACTAAGTTGTACGTGGGTTAATACACTAGTCTTTTTTGGAAGTGTTTTTCGGAAGCCATATTACGCCATTTGAAATAATGGGCATACAGTCAGTAGACATTTTTTCGGTCTAAGTAACTGTGTGCTGTGCTGTATTCAGTAATCGCATCTTGCAAGTACAGTGCTAAAGTAATCGGGAGACATAAAAATTGAAAAGATAATTTGACCATTCATATTTTGTTGAATCAATGTGCTGATTCCTGTACAGCACTCCCACCAGCGGAAGTGAAACTGGTATGTTCTTTATTGATCCGATACACAGTTCTGATTGCTGTGATAAATGGAACATTGTGCAGCTCGTGACTGAGTGATGTTCTTTCTGAGATAAGGGGATAGTGTATACTGTCTGGATCGCTTTCAGTTTACTTGTGGTCAGTTTCACAGCAGCACTTTCAAGTTATGCCTCTTGCTTCGTAAGTGTTCTCACTTAAATCGTGGAGCTCCGAAACACCGTTACTACAGCACTGTAAAACATCTGTGAAATTTATAAAAATAGACATTGATGGGTTTTTTTTTTCTCCCTCTGTTGCCGGATTTGTATACTCTACATCCCTGGACATCTAGTCAAAATATTAATAATAACACATTTGCAAGTGAAATTTATTTTTGTTTTGTTTTGGGTAAAAAAAAAAAAAAAAAAAAAAACTGCAATAAAATAAATGTGTAGGTAAATCCAGAAATAGTATTATTCTCAAATGAATGTTTTAGTTATAACCAGTACACTTCAAACGCTGGAACAAGGAGAAGCAGGTGGATTAACTTTCTTATTCTAGATTATCTGTAGAAATCAGTTTAATAACTTGACTCATCCAAATAGCTTTTCAGTTAACCAGCAAGGCAGTCCCTTCAGATCTGTTCCCTGGTGAACCGTTGAGGTTATGTTAGTTCCCAGAAGCTTCATAACAATTGAAATCATTTGGTCTTCAAAACCGACCCTGAGATGATTGTGTGGGAACTGAACCACTGTGCTCAAATCTGTTTGGATGGGGGTCAGTGTAGGTTAGTTTTAAGGATGATTGGTTTAATAGCTAGCAAAGGGATGCACTATCGATATTAAATGTATATATTAAATATATTCAGTAATTTGATTAAGAGTAGAGATGGAAATAAGACTCTATTGCATAGCAGTTTGATCCATTCAGGTTTTGCTATGATTTTAATAACACACCTGATCTTGTTGCCAATACACTGTGGCTAATCAAGCCAATAGTAAAACCTGGAATGGGTGAAACTGCTATGCAATAGGAGTCTTATTTCCACCTCTGAAGAGTATGGGCAAAGGGACCCCCCCCCCCCCAGCACAGATGTGAAATCGGTTTAATTAAATAAATAAAGAAAATAAATATTTTGTTTCTAAATTAAAATACCTTGAGTATTGGAATGTAATCTAGGCTATTTTATTCCAGTTATTAATCAGATCCTATGCGTTTGAGCTATACTTAAACTAACACGCAAGCTTAAATTTATTAATTGCATAAATAAAAAAAATAAACACGTGTTGGCAAATTCACAGTAGCAGATAATCTACCTTTTGATACAACTTGTAACTGTCAATCTTGATTATTATATGCAAAGTAATTATGTCATTATAGGCCTTTCTATTGACTGTTTCCTGGTGCAGGCAGGTAGGAGTTTCCCTGCTTTTAAAGGAAGGGAGTGGAGATTACAGATTTAAGGAAGTTTGTACATGTTGACACTGGAATAATGTCCTTTGGACTTCTATGGCAGTGATCCGATCCAATAAATTAGCACAGGTGCCGGACACTTTCTTTTTGTTTTCTCTCCTCTTTCTCATTGCACAGTAGAAACTTAATAATAATAATAATAGTAAATAGTAAGTGTATGTAGGCAAATACATTTTCACAAAGGAAGCAGTTCTTCTTATGTTGCCTTTTAAACTTTTAGTTAATGTAGCTGTGGAGAAAAGGACGTAATAGCAAATGTAGTCTAGCACATTGTCGTTGCATCATTCAGCATACCTCTTTTCTGCAAATAGTTCTTGTTTTCTTTTTTAAGCCTATAACAAAACAAGGATGGATCCTAATAAAGTGGCCGTAGAAATAAATCAATATAGTAATAGATGGAATCTAAGCAAATTAAGAACAGATGTAGGCAGAATTAATCCTGTTATCTCTTGCTGCTGCCCTCCCTCTGAAGGCACTCTCTGTTCGTTCCCTCTCTATTGTTTACACACGCCAGCGCAATAACTTCTTGGAACAATCAGAATAATTTCTCGGAATATCTGTTTCCCTCTCCTGTTTGTTCGCAGTGCCGCTGTCCGGTTCTTTAAGCAAGCTGTTTGTAGGGCAGAAATTGCTTTAACCCCGGGGCACTGGTGATGCGATACAAAAGTCCAAAAAAAAACTTCACTCACAGCCTTGCTGTGAACTTGACAGTGTTGGATATTATGTGTGTGTCCTATATATACTTCTGGGACCGGCCGAATAAAAAATAACTGGACTTGTTTTAGTTTCCCCAAAGGGCTGGGTTCTCTGCTGTGTGGACCCTTAGGTCAAAACATATCCAATATACTACTGACTGGCTATGAACTGTAAGTTTCCTTTTGCAATATGATTTCTATAGGCTAGTGTGAAATTGTATTTCTGATTTATGAATTTTGACAGGCATCAGTCAATTGATTTCAGTGATTTAAAACTTTTCATAGTCTAGTTTTAATGACTGTGTTTATCTGGCTGACCAGGGTTATTAATTTTAAAAAGCTAATTCCTGAATTGTGCATACCAAGAGCTTGAGAGGCATGTAAAATGAGGGAGCTTTGATACAGTGTGTGTTTCATTGTAAAAGTGTTTCACAACATGTAATGACTGAATAGTTGATGGGAGTCTTGTACAATTCTGTAACGCAGATAGCAGTCAAACTTGCCTGAGGGGTGTGTGGAAGAGCTACAAGCACCCCAGTTGTTTAAGTTTTTATGCCTTGTCGAAATGCATGCCGTTTGCAAGAAAGCTGCAGGTAGCACTGCTTGGGAATGAATATTATTAAATGGAATTCATTGGAAGTCATTCACGCTTGAAATGAAGCATTCAGCCCACATCTGCAGGATTAAACTTGACCCTCTTATCACCCTGTTAAGGGCCTTCCACATCCTCCTATTTAATTAATAGGCCTGCGTTACTTTATAAGAATGCTTGCCAACATTAACCAGTTCGCTGTTGTCTTCTGTTTCTAAGAGAAAACTATTAGGAAACGGGTCGAGTAATTTTGTGTTGTCTGTCTTTGCTGATTCGATTGATCAAGCTCTGTGACCACCTCTCCTTCCCCCTTACCCACCCACACACAGAAATCTGAACTGCTCCAGTACATTACTACAAAAGCATAGGTCAAGCACATGTGTCCACATCCACCCATTTCTTCTGGTTTTAATTATAATTGCCGTCTCCTGAATACAACAGAAATTCAGCTCCCGAGGTTTTTCGTATACCATTCTTGAAAACACACAAGTACTGTTTGTTTTATTTTCAGTGTTTATTTTTTTAATCGAGCGATCGTTTTCTATGGAGTCGCAACAAGCTTAACATTTTAATCTCTCGTATTTGTGTTTTCCCAGGACCTTTCGTACATCGAGGAATTTTCCAACAACTCCCTGTTCTCTTCACCCACCGACTCCCTGTCTGAGTACGCCGATAACCAAGGCTTCCTCAGCTCAGACAGCCTGAACCAAGTGCCAACGATATGGGACGTGAACACGCCGTCGCAGCCCCCCGAGGTCAGTGCCACAAACCATACCTGGGCTGAATTACAGTTACAACAGAATTGCTTGCGGACAATTACAATTACAATGCAACTACATTATGCTGTTATTATAATTATTACAATTACACTAAAAAGTTACATCAGCTGCGCGCATGAACATGTTTACTCTGTTTATTCTAAATATAAAAACTGTATAATTTGGAAACCAATGGGGTCACTCACCAAAAGTGGTTGAAAAATAATTGACCTGTAATTGATCAGTTATATGGTAGAATTACAGTAACAATTGCAGTTGCAATTGACCCCATTTCTGCTACAACCCCCTTGTCCTGCGCTCTCCAGGGATCACAGAGTTGAGAGTCCTATTGCATAGCAGCCTCAGCCATTCCATGTTTTACTGTGACCTTAGTCACTCATTCCTGAGCTTCATCCCAAACTACAAAGTACTCAATAGTATAATGTGTAGACATGCCTAAAGAATGTGTTTAGACTGTAGGTCTTTCTTATTGAGGGCAATTCATGGCTTTTAAAGGTTCTGGTGTGACCAACACCTGGATCCCTGAGTGTCTGCAAGGTGTTTTTTTTTTATCCAGGATAAAAATCCCATAACACCTGAGATTTAAAGTGCATCCAAAGTCTTTTATGCATTTTTTCTTTTTTAATGCAATGCATATGGGTTTAAAAGTTGACGATGGGCAAATAAAGTAACTGGCAAGAGCAGCTGCAGCAGCACACGGTTTACTGAGCAGTTAGCCAGGCACAGTTTTATAATGATGCTGTCATTTGGTACTGAAATAGTTAAGTCTACTTACAGAACAGACCTTGCCTCTTGCCATGTCCTTGCTTAGCTGACTTGAGTGCTGCCTAACCTTGGCATATGGGACACTAATTCTTTACAGGGAATAAAACCGGATGTGGGTTAATTTAGAGTGTGTTCTGGAGAACAGGAATTGGGTGGTGCTTTTTAAGGACTTGGAGGATGTGAGGATGAATCAGTTTCACATTCTGCTCTAACGAGTAGATGCTATCTTCCATCTCCACAGGGAAACAGCACTGTCAGTAAAGGTTTGTGTTGTGGGCTCCAGGGATGGAAACAAGATTGCTATTGCAGATCAGTTTCACCCATTCTAGGTTTTAATACAAGCTTGATTAGCTCATGTCTGTTAAACTCATAGTAAAACCAGGAATGGATCAAACTGCTATGCAATGGGATTCTTATTACCAGCCCTTGTAGGGTCTAAGCAGCATGCTGACATTTAGATCCATCCGAGAAACGGTTTCACACAAAGGGCCACCAGAAGAAGCTTGATTTTAATAAGAATAATCCAGGTATCAAAATAAGAATTCAAGGATGAAAATGAGACTGCATTTGCATGGAAGTTTGAACCTCGAGTTTTATTTTGAGCTGGGGGTCTAATCTATAAAGTGACAGATACAACTCCATTGTTGTTGCTGGTGTTTTTTCTTCAGCTTGGGTAATCAATAGCGATTGGCAGCGGTACAAAGGTCTGTCGCTCATCAGGTCGTTACAGTAGACCCATCTGTGTGTTAAAACACTGAAGACATAGAAAAAAGAATCAAAATCCTAAATGTACACCAATACATGCTATGCCATTGCCTTTATCTGCTCCTTTAAAGAGCGTAGTGTACATAGCAAGGCAGAGGTGCATTTTAGTCTCTTTCTGTTTCGTTCCAGCTAAACCCCAGCAGGTTTCAAGGTATAAACAGTTTGGAAGAACTCTCGGCCATCATCAACGCTCCTCCTCTCGGAGGCTACCAGGTAGAGTAGCCATGGCCTCTCTCATTTGCTTAATCTGAAACAACAAGGGATTCCCATTGCATAGCACTGAAAGCCATTCTAGGTTTTGCAGTGAGCTTAGACCATACCTTGTGGTCACATGCAACTATGAAACTGCAATGCCCTGGGATTGTTGTCACTGATCAGGCCAGTTTCTAGTGTAAAGGATCTGTTGGTGTTGGGTTTGGTGAGGTGGTATACTGGGAAATTGAAATACACACAGCTGTGGCAAAAAGTGTTGCATCACCCTATAGAAGTAACTAATTTTGCTTCATGAAGTCAAAATGAAACCGGCTGAGTAAAACAGAATGAAACCATGTGTTATTTTTACGTAATTAATAGTTTTCCCACATGCTTAACGAAAACTGGCAAATTGAAAAATTTGACATTTCAAAATCTAACATGAAATACTGCACTATTGTTATGGCTTCTGGTAGACTTTTGCAAAACCATTTTGTAGTTTCTTAATTACATGATGTTAAATAAAATATCTAAATTATGTTCATACAGTTTGTTTTTTTTTTTTGTTTTTTTTTAATTGTGTGAATCTTAAAATTCTAGGTGATGCAAATAGTTTGGCTACAGCTGTAGTTCTATACGTATAATGTAATAACAGTCCCCATTGTATATGTGTAATTATTTTGTAACTAGCCAGTTAAACTGTGGTACACATTTAATAGTCTAATCTGTAAAATCCCCTTTTCCTTTCCTAGCCCACAAACCAATACTGACCAGAAATATAGAAAAAAAAAAAGATTGATTTCAGAAAAAGCAGGGGTTCTGTTCCCCCTGGATGGTATTGCTGTGATGAACATGCAGCTCTTTGTATAAAGTGATCCCTAAGTGGTTGTTGCTGGTAGACGAGGTGACCTGCTCTTCCTAACACTGCTACCATGTTATTTCACCTAACTGAGTCATTAAGGAGTCAGTGTCTCTTTTTCAGTGATTCCATCTAACATGCTTCTACCTCCTGCTTCCGGGTTCTTTTTGGGTGTGTGTGCACATGTGCATGGTTAAACTCCCATCACATATTAGAGTAAGCAGGTAGCTCATGGTCTGTTGTCTGTGGTGCTTTACTCATCCCCAGATACCCCCTCAGCCAGTAGTGGAGGAGGAAGAGGAGGTTGATAATGAAGAGGCAGAGGAGCTGGGACACGCAGAGACCTACGCAGACTACAAACCATCCAAATGTAAAGTACTTTTAATATTCCTACTCCGAAAGCGATTCGATTCTCGTTAGGTCCCGGGACGCATGTTATTGCTATTGCGATAGCTCTCTCTCGTTTTAAATCATCTGTGAGCTGCCGCTGCTGCTGCCAGATTTGATTCAGTTTGTGAAATGATTTTTCAATGAATTATTTGTGAACTTTCTCTCTCTCTCTCCTTGTATTTTCACAGCTACGATAGGAAACTCTCACCCAGATATCGTGGTTGAAACGAGCACATTATCCAGCGTACCCCCTCCGAATATTACATATACTGTCTCCATCCCTGACAGTACAATAAACAACGGGCTACTCTCTGCACTGCAGCTGGAGGCTATCATATATTCATGCCAGGTATGGAGCGCTGTGGAGATTTAAATGCAGAGGGCTCTATTCACAGAGCTCTGTAAAGGTCTTGCCTGTCTTTACCAAAACTGTCCAGTACTATTAGTAAGTAATCCAATAGCTGTTTAGAACAGTTTCTTATGTATCAAACTGTACTTTATCATAATAACAGACTTTAAAAAAAAAAAAAAAAAATTACATTTTGAAATATTTCTTGGCTTTTTTATTAGATTCAAGATCTTGTTACCTAAGGCCTTTGGTTTCAAGATGGGCTCACTAGCAAGGCTCAAACTTCTTATCAATGTTAGTTATGATCTTGTTGCTATCCGGGTCTGTAACAACAGGTTTGTTTTCTGTGTTCCCTAGCAACATGAGGTAATTTTGCAGAATGGGCAGAGAGCAGGCTTTCTGGTGGGGGACGGAGCCGGCGTGGGCAAGGGCAGGACGGTGGCAGGCATCATTCTGGAAAACTTCTTAAACGGAAGAAAGAAAGCCCTGTGGTAAGTTATCAGTGAATTCCCTACATGGCTGCATGCTATCATTTGAGTGATCGCTGGTCCAGTGGTGAGTCACTGTGACACCCATTGAAATGGTCTGTCAGCTGCGCATTTCAAATTTTGAAAGCCCTGTTTACTGAGCTGTGTTCAATCACTGCCTTGTGATTTGTTTTCCATTCCCAGGTTCAGTGTCTCCAATGATCTAAAGTACGACGCAGAGCGAGATCTCAAAGATATTGACGCTCCAAATATCCCTGTGCATGCCTTAAACAAGGTGAGAGCTGTACCACGGATACAGGTGCAGTGTTGTAATGTAATTCATTAAGAACTTATTGGCTGTCCACTAGATGGCCATTTGCATCGTGGCGTTTTGTATAGTGAACTTTTAATTGTTCTTATAGTAAACACGTTATTTGTTTCTTGGTTTTCCCAGATTAAATACGGTGACACAGCTACCTCTGAAGGAGTGCTGTTCGCGACATACTCTGCACTGATTGGCGAGAGCCAGGCAGGGGGGCAGCACAGAACAAGACTAAAACAGATCCTGGACTGGTGTGGGGAGCGATTTGACGGAGTTGTATCCTTTTCCAGATTTGATTGATTGATCTGTTTGTGTGTTTACTTATTCATTCATTTTGTTTATTTATTAATTTATAATAGGTATTTTTTAATGTACTTATTTATGTGGAACTTCAGTGTTGGAGAAACATAACTTGAAACAGTAGCTATTGAAAACTTGGAAAATGCTACTTTTTTTTGTTAGTTGCACTAATAGGAAAAAAAAAAAAAAAACCCTCCAGCTATTTCCCTTGACTGCGGCTCCTCCACAGATTGTGTTTGACGAGTGTCATAAAGCCAAAAACGCCACGTCGACGAAAATGGGCAAGGCTGTTCTGGACCTTCAAAACAAACTTCCTTTAGCAAGGGTGGTCTATGCCAGTGCCACAGGTAAGCAAGTTTCGTGTATGAATGCACTCAAGCAGCAAGTTAAGTCTGTTGATCTGACATGCTGTCACCCCCCCCACCACGGTTTGCCAGGTGCCTCCGAGCCAAAGAACATGATTTACATGAGTCGACTGGGGATCTGGGGGGATGGCACCCCCTTCAGGACGTTCGAGGACTTCCTTCACACCATTGAGAAAAGGTGAGATCGCAGGGGAATCCTACTTTGTGTGGAACCAGATATCCCACTCTGATCCTAACTTTTAAACAACCTGGCCTGCCCTAAAGTGGAATGTCACTTGTCTGTGTGTGTGTGTGTGTGTGTGGGGAGGGTAAATTAAAATATAATGAGAATCAATGATAAGACCCCATAAATACAGGAATGCAAACGTGTGTGTCTGTGTTCAGTCAAGTCCGAGGGGACCTCGATGAGTATGTTGAGCGTGTTTAAACATACTTATCAGACATAAAAGAAAACTTTCTTTCATTGCCGGAGTATTTACTTCAGCCCCATTATTGTTTCTGTCCAGCAGCGGTCTTCAGAATAGTAGCTCTAGTGTATGTGTGTGTAAAGAAAACCTTGCAAGTGTTGATGCACCTCTGGTTAAAGGTGTCCCGTGTCTCTGTACCCCCAGGGGTGTGGGTGCGATGGAGATCGTAGCCATGGATATGAAAGTGAGCGGGATGTACATCGCCCGGCAGCTCAGCTTCGCTGGCGTCTCTTTCCGGGTAGAGGAGATCAGCCTGGACAAAGAGTACTTGCTGGTCTACAACAAAGCAGCACGTCTGGTAAGGAGTCCCATACTCAACTTCTCTACCTTCCTCTGTCTGCCAGTGCTTCCCGACTCTTGGTAATGGCATTCATTAGGGCAAGTTATCCACAAGTTCACTGTTGAAGTCTTGGGAACCAAAACTATTTGTTATGGTAATAGATGGAAGTCACGGTGATCCATGCAAACAATGTGTTGTGTGTGTGTGTGTGTGTGTCTGTGTATCCTTGTCTGGGTACGTTGCTGACAATCCCATTTGCCTGTTTTGTTCCTCCAGTGGGCTGAAGCCCTGGCTGTTTTCCAACGAGCCGCTGACCTGCTGGGGTTGGAGTCACGGAAGTCCCTATGGGGCCAGTTCTGGTCGGCACACCAGCGATTCTTTAAATACCTCTGCATAGCAGCCAAGGTGCGCCGCCTGGTGGAACTGGCAAACGAGGAGCTGGCCAAGGGCAAGGTGAGCAGCAGCATCTCCTGTAGAATTAAATCATTACTGGAACTTTGTTTTTAATGGAAGCAAAGGAAATGCTTACAAGAAACTGAGCCAGATAGACAAGCGCTTCTCCTTATGTGTACTTTAATGGAAGCGGTGTGTATATAAACATAGTAGACTTTTATCTGTATCCAAACAGGATGGGACAGCACCATGTTCAGATGAGTGATTTGTTCAGAGCACTGATTGTTTTGGTAACACAGCAACTTATTACAATGTCAGCCTCACCAGGAGCTCTTGTTTGTTTCCAGTGTATCGTGATCGGTCTGCAGTCCACTGGGGAAGCTCGAACCCGGGAGGTCCTGGATGAAAATGACGGACACCTGAACCGATTTGTGTCTGCGGCAGAGTGAGTGCACACATCTTGCAGTTTGCAGTACATATAGGTCCATGTCATTCAGTGTGTTCACCCTATTTGTCCAGTGTCTTCTGAATCGCCCTGTGCAAATTTCGTCCTGTATAGTAATAGACCCGCTGTTCAGTCTCCCACACGAGCTGGCTTATTCTGTAACTCCACATCCCAGAGGTACGGACTACCTACCAGTTTTAGGATCCTTTACAGTTTTGTTTCTGGTGAGAGGGCATGGGAAAGGTCTTGCAGCTCTTGTTGTATTGAGTCACCACATCATTCTTTTAGAAGGGGATTTTCACAGTAACACATGGTAGTGAGGAGGCAGGACTGGAACTGGTGCTGCAATAAACCTTTGCTTCTTCGTTTCAGGGGAGTGTTTCAGTCGCTGGTACAGAAGCATTTTCCAACTGAGAAAAGGAAAAGGGAGAAGGGGCCGGCAAATAAAAGGAAACGTAAGGGAATTTGAATGATTTTCATTTTTAAAATAAATAAATAAATAGAAATTATAATAATATTTGCATGTGTTGGGTTTCCAGGTAAAGTCCTGACTTGGCTTGAAAGATCTAATTCTCGACTTACTATATATATATATATATATATTATATATATATATATATATATATATATATATATATATATATATATATATATATATATATATACCATTAAAGCACCACATAAAATGTGAAATGATTATCTTGTATCGATGTTATTGTCAGAGCTCTTGCTATAGCACCCTACCAATATTGTCAAAGTCTTATCAGTCGTTTTGATAGCACTGATTCTGGTCTTGGCTTCATCCTCAGTTTTGAAAGAAATCCAGTCTGACCCAGAGGGAGAATACAAGGGCACATACGATGAATTCAAGCTTAATGTCATTGTTGTTTTGAATGTGTTTGCTTGTTTGTTTGTTTGTGTGTTTTAAAGCTGTAGCTCTGCTACATTTTAATCGGGGTGATTTGCCTTGTAGGTAAACCCAAGGGGCGTCAGACGAAGTTCCTGAAGCACTGCACTGAGATTGGGGGTGTGATCAACATCAGTGATGACAGCAGCACTGAGTCTGACGTCATGGACAGCGACTCGAACTCCTCCCCTGACTCCCTCCTCGACAACGATGACGTCATTTTTGTCGACCACATTAACTGTTATGCTGGTACGTCCCGTAGATTCTCGCTCTTCAGGAAAAGGCGACACCAGCGGGTTGTCCGTCTCTGGGAGGATGGGCGAGCACCTGCACATATTTCTAGACCAATCTGCCACCCTAATAGAAAAGCATAACCTGTTTATAAAATACATATTCAATTATATGTATGCAGCTATAGCAAAAACATTTGCATTACCTGAAATTTTTTAATTGAGACATATAATAAAATATATATATATATATATATATTATATATATATATATATATATATATATATATATATATATATATATATATATATATATATATATAATTTACAGTTTTATTTAACATCATGTAATCAAAGAAAATACAAAATGGTACTGCAAAAGTCTACCGGAAGCCGTAATAGGACAGTATTTTGTGTTAAATTTTGAAATATCACATTTTCATGGGGTATACGAAAAACTACAAAGCGGTATGCAATTCAGACATTATCCAGCAGGGATGTTTGATTTTGTGAAGCAAAAATAGATAATTGTACAGGGCAAAACTTTTAACCTTAGCTGTAAAATCCTTTTTTTTAATAATCGCGGTATTTAGTGTTACAGTCATTTTCGATTAGCACCTGCACTGCCTCTGCAATACTAACACAAGCTCACTTATTTCAGCAAAACTACAAGAAATAAAGCAAGACCTTTTGAATAAGATTGCAGTGCTGGGACAAGAACTACCTCTGAATACCCTGGATGCATTGATAGACAAGTTAGGCGGACCTGATCATGTGGCAGAGGTAAAATACTGACTCTTGCTCAGTAACACAAGAGGGGATTTTTATTATTTGCTTCAGTGAAAGATGGTGAGGGTTCCAGGATTGAGGTCTTTTCTAAATTGTCTGATCCTGAATTCTCTGCATGTAATGTTTTTTTTTTTAATTTTTGGTTGTGATTTACCATCTCTTGATTGACTTCCAAACTGCCCTGAAATTGTCCTTCGTTTGCCTGGTGCTTTTTGCATTTACATCTTTACCCCGAGAGGCTGCGATCCTGTGTGTGATCTCGGATTGCCAGCAGCAGCATCACTGCTCCCGTGCCTGACCCCTCCTCCCTCTCTGTGCAGATGACTGGGCGGAAGGGCCGCGTGGTGCGGATGTCGGACGGCAGCGTGCGCTACGAGTCTCGAGCCGAGCCGGGCCTGTCCATCGACCACGTGAACATCAAGGAGAAGGAGCGCTTCATGTCAGGAGAGAAAGTGGGTTCCACTACCCAGACCCTCTGCTTGCACAGCGGTTTGAGCTGCCCCAGGGTTTACTGTGACCTGCTTACCAGTGCTTGCTTCAACTCACTGTCAGTGCTTTCAGGTCACATCAACCCAGCTAAACATTATAGCTAAACCAGGACTGCCTGCAGCTGCTGCTATGCAAAGGGAGTCTGTGTTACCTTCTTTACATCCTACCAGCGATCCTACAGAGTTTAGAGTTGCTGAATTGAGCTTTAACTTGTGGAGAAGGTTGCTGCTTTTATTTTGTTTTGCCTGGTGGCAATATGGTAGTTAAATTTATTTAAAACAGACCTGCGCACACACACTGATACCATGTTTGCATGTACCATTTACCTGCACTATATTAGTCCAGTATCTGATAAAGAGTAAAAAGGGCTGTTTTAGTTAAGGGATTTTATGCTGTTCTGGTCCAGCATTAATTGAAATGTCCTTATAAAGTGCATGGCAAGACTTTTTGAGGTTGCTCATTTTAAAACGTATCTCTCTCCCCCCCACCCCCCCACCCCCACCCTTTGTTGGTAACAGTTTGTAGCAATAATCTCGGAAGCTGCCAGCTCTGGGATCTCATTACAGGCTGACAGGCGGATAAAGAATCAAAGGCGAAGGGTTCACATGACCCTGGAACTGCCCTGGAGCGCAGACCGAGCCATTCAGCAGTTTGGTGTGTTGGCCTTTACATTTTCCATCATAGATTTAATATTACAGATTGGTATTAGGCTGTCTGCCCACCTCTTCCATTCCTATATTGTAGATGGTACTGAAGTGGCACAGGTAAGTGTGTCTACTAACTAGATGAGTTGTACTCGCTTGTGGATCTCTTAATCCATTCCAGTCCCAGACCTTGTTCCAACCAGGTCCATAGGTATTCTATTGAGGCTTGTTTTAACTAGTATATTGCATTGTTCACTTGAATCTTGGTGATTTGGGGTGTATCTGTATGTATCACTTCACCATAATATTAATGATGGACTATTGTGTTAAGACAAAAATTAAATGAGACCAGCAGAGTGTATATTTACCAACCATAAATCACACTTCATTAAAGAACCATTTGTCAAACTGCACTGAGCCTTTGCTTTAGGATTTCACAATATAATATGATACAAACGATATATACCTGTTACGATACGATATATTATGTGAAGAAAGTGTCCTGATTCAGTGATTCCACAATGAATCGTTACCACTGAACCAGACTTTATTCTGTAAATGTGGATGTTTTTTGTAAACCCTAACCCTTGTGCTCAGTTGCAAAGCGGCACTGACTCTGCTGTTGTGCTGCTGGTTTCCAGGTCGGACTCACCGCTCCAATCAGATCAATGCCCCCGAGTATATCTTTCTGATCTCCGAGCTGGCAGGGGAGAGGAGGTTTGCGTCCATCGTCGCCAAGCGGCTGGAAAGTCTGGTAGGTGCTTCCAGTAAATACAGACAGAGTGGCGCATCAGGATTACACTGAGAGGCTGTGTGTTTGTGTTTTTTTTTTTTCTCCAGTGTAAATCAAACCTCAGTTCCTGGAAGACTTGAAATGCACTGCCTGTAATTATCTCTGGTAACAAGCCAACTTTAATTCCTTCTGCTGATAGTAGAAAGCTATTATGCACACCTACGCTGAGGTAATGCCAAGATGTCCTGCGATCTGAGAGCGTCACACTTGTTCTCCCAGCTCCAACTCTTCCTAAACTAGCTGTTCTTTGTTAGGATACACTTACTGATCTTATCAGGAACAGTGCTCGTTTGTACTACTTTTAGAACCAGTTTAAATGAAACGGGTTTTGGTTGTAGAAGTTGTTGGTTGAGTTTGGTTTCTGATGGGCTGCTGTTTTCAACTCGCACGCTCTCTCTTGTTCCAGGGTGCCTTAACCCACGGAGACAGAAGGGCTACTGAGTCGAGAGACCTGAGCAAATACAACTTTGAAAACAAGGTATGGCAACGGTGCAGTGTGTCTCTCTCACACTCTGCCAACGAGTAGTTACTGCTAGAAGCAAAATGCAAATAAGCTTGGTCAAGGTGTTTTATTTTAGTCAAGTCCCACTCTACTGAAAAATATTTCTCAAATTCTCAAGTGATTTAAATACTGTGTAGCGATTTCAGTAGCTTATTGGACAAAAAGACAAGCAGAACTGTTTCAATGATTTTTTTCTCCTCCCCCCCGCAGTATGGTACCAGGGCTCTGGATAAGATTATTAAAGCCATTATGGGCCAGATTGAGAGCAAGGTGCCAACTCCAAAAGGTTATCCCGGTGGAGATGCCTTGTTCTTTAGAGGTGAGAAAGCTTCCAGTCTCTAATGTTGCCTGCAGTCACATTTTTTGTGATGATACAAGGAGACCAAACATTGCCGCAAGACAATTCCCTATTGTGATTTTGTGTTTTAGACATGAAGCGTGGACTGATGGACGTGGGGATTTTCTGCAGAGAACCCCGATTTGGAGTCGGCGTTGAGAAAGGTGAGAGATCAGCCTTTTTTGTAGTGTGGAAGCTTTTGAGCAAAACTGCTCTGGAGTATTTTGGCTAGTGGTTTCATGAAAAAGAGCTTATTGTTTATTGTAACAACCTTCTTTTTGACTGAAATAATGACAGAAATCTGTTTTGATTTCTTTAGCTGCTGGCTGGGGACACATGCGTCAGTTACTGGGAATCCCCTTAGTGTTCAATAGCAATTGTATGCATTGAAAGCAGTTGTGTGCATCATTATCCCTCTGTGGGAATGAATTCTGTGTGTCACATTTAGATTTTATCCATCAATTTACATTATTTGGCATAAGTTATTAATGGTGTCAGATTCTGTCTGAGGTGTCTGTCTGTTTTAATGTCACGCATACATTGTTGCATATTATTCGAATAACTTATCGAATTGTGATTTGAACCATTTCGATGCAACTCCTGTTCTGTAGTGTTCTGTTCAAACTGTTGCTAGAAGTGATGGTCATTAGCTTTTTCTTCATGCTGAGAGCTCTGATTTATGAATTTGCTGACATGCTTCTTGTTGTTTCAGACTGCAGCATCACAAAGTTCCTGAACCGCATTCTTGGGCTGGAAGTTTACAAGCAGAACTCCCTCTTTCAGTACTTCACTGATAACTTTGACTATCTGATCGAGAAGGACAAGAAGGAGGGCAAATACGACCTGGGAATCCTGGGTATGACTCCTGCTGCTCCCCCCGCTCTACCGACTCTCCCTGTCACTGCCCTCACCCACAGGCACCCAGTCTCGCCTGCAAATTACTTTTTCTTTTTTTGACTATTAAAGGTTTATCTCCCCTATTCCCTTTCACTCCAAGCATTGCAGTCAAATCTATAGCAAGCTTAGAGAGGTCCAAGTGCCCTCTCGTCTCCTGACAATCTGAAATTAATATTCTACGTCAGTCCTTAAAGCTCAACCAGAGATAGAAATAAAACTCCCGTTGCATAGCAGGTTGATTCACTCATTCTTTTAAAAAAAGACATCTGTCTGTGACCCATACACTGTGGCTAATCAAGCTTGTAATAAAACCTGGAATGGGTCAGAGTGCTATGCAAGAGGAGACTGATTTCCATCCCTGTTTATGCACGGAGCTGGTTCAGGGTACCACGTTGCCCCCTCTGGCATTTCGACTCCACTACCCGACCCTTCACCTTCCCACTGAGTAGCCTGACCCTAACGCTCTTGGTCCGTGTTTCTCCCAGACTTGGCTCCAGGGAACGATGAGATCTATGAGGAAACCCAGGAAAAGTTCCTCACTCCAGGAAACCCTCAGGATGGGCAGGTGGTGCTCTATAAGGTATGCATTCCCCTTTCAGTATTGCACCTGTTCAAGGAAAGAGCGCCAACCCAGAACCAAGGTTTGGTCATCCAGGAACTGCATGTTATTACTGTTTAAAGTAGCGACATTGATGAAGTGCAATGCAAAGCTGCCATTGTCAAAGAGAGAAAAGGAAGGGAAAGTAAATTCTGTTTCACTTGTAGATCACCGTGGATCGAGGCATGAAGTGGGAAGAAGCATTGAGCAAATTCGAAAAGCTGACCGGACCTGATGATGGCTTCTATCTCTCATACAAGGTAAGATCCTGACCACCCCAACCCCTCTCCATTTAGTACGTAGGGGTTCTTCTCTTTCAGTCTCATTTTGAAGTTTAATTTATCTTCCAGTAAATCCCTTTTTCACTCTAAGCAAAAGAGGTGCTCAATCAACTTTTCAAAGAAATGTTCGGACAAACTTTCAGATTGGGTGTATTTCAGTTCAAGAGGTGAAGAGGAGAGTAGGAAGAAGTGTGCCAGCGGGAGAAGCCCTTTCACTGTCCGTGGGAGACAATATTTCCAGTTAAAACGTCACACTGTCAAGTTATTCTGTGTCTCGTCTTGTTAGTTATTATTTTATTTACAATATAGTTTTTTTTTTTTTTTTTTTTTTCCATTCTCTCACAGTTGAGGGGAACTTACCCCAACGCACTCCTGGCAGAACAAGGCCGGGGGAAAAACTTCAACCTGTACAAAGCGAACATCGGGAAGCAGGTCCAGCACGAGAGCTTGGACAACCTCTTCAAGAGGTACCGCAAGGTGAGACTGCAGGGCCACAGGCAGGTGATCTGCCATTTTTAAACATGCAATTGCAAAATCTGACACTCATAATTGAATAAACTCCTTAGTCCAAAATTGCTCTGCCCTGCTAGTGTTTGCCTCATTTTCAAATCCCTGTTTCCATACAACTTGATGCAGAGTCAACAAAAAAATCTGACCTGTGGGATTCGCATCACAGCGAAGCCTGTCAGAGGCAAGAGATGGATCTAATTTAATGTATTATTATTTTTTTTTTAAACTGTAGGTGAGCCCAGAAGAAGCCAAAGATGCCTGGGAAAGTCAGTACAGTTTCTCCCGCCGAAAGTGCAGCCACGCCACTTGGTAAGCGCCTGGATGGACAGAGCAGATCACTGTGTATTATGCCAGAACGTATTTTCCAGCATTCTAGCTTTCCAAGCTGCTGGTTTAGCCAGGGAGGGAGGTCTTTGGCCACCACGCAGTCTCAGGAAACCCTCAGGTTCTTCAGTACCAGTTGAATAACCCCCTGCCTCTGTCTCCGTCAGGAACGGGGAGTGCAAGCTGATCAGAGAGGGGAAGGAGTGCTGGCAGGGCATGCGGCTGCGGCAGTACTACATGCTGTGCGGGGCGCTGCTGCGCGTCTGGAAGAAAGTGGCCGACGCAGTTTCTGACATCACCAGCTCCAGCATCCTGCAGATCGTCCGACTGAAGACCAAACAGCACACCAAGCAAGTCGGTGAGTGTTTGTCATGTGCGGGGTTGATGAGAGAGGCAGCAAGGAACAAGCTAGCTTAAATCGACTTTGAGAAAGTGGTCTTAAATCTATGTTCATTAACTGTTATTATATGTAGGTATCGCAAGTTTAAATGGGTGTGAATCCAGCTGTGTGTTGCTATGGGCATTCCATCGTACTTGAGAGTTGACTTGCAATGTTTTTATTTTATTTAAGCAGTCCAAGATCTTGTAGCTCTGCTATGATGTACAGCTATGGCAAAAAGGTTTTGCATCACCTAGAATTTTAGGATTGAGAAAAAAATTATACAAACATAATTTTGATCTTTTATTTAACATCATGTGATAAAAAAAATTACAAAATGTTATTGCAAAAATCTAGATGGAAGCCATAATAGTAGTACATTATTTCATGTTAGATTTGGAAATGTAACAATTTTGAATTTGTCAGTTTTTCATTGTTATTCAATATGTTAACGTAACGTTTTATTCAGCAGGTTTCATTTGACTTTATGAAGCAAAATTAGTTCATTCCATAGGGTGACGCAAAACCTCTGGCCAAAGCTGTAGGGTTATTTGGGCTATAATTTCCCTGTGTGGTGATGCTAGGCAGCCAGGCTTGTAATGCAGCATCTCCTTGGCTCTAACAGGTATCAAGATCCCGGAGAGCTGCATCGCCCGCGTGCGGGAAGAGCTGACTCAGATGAACGAGGCATTGAGGAGGAAAATTGAGGAGCGCCAGGAGAAGGCCCTCAGGGAGGAGAGGGAGCGGCTGGCGAAGGACTTCCTGGAGAAGCTCTACGCTGCTACTGCCAGCGTCTCGGACTCCCCCGCCGCCTCCACCCAGCCCCTCGACCTCTCCCAAACCCAGTCCATGGCCCTCCACAACCACTACAGCCACAGTCTGGACGTCCTGGACCTCACCATCCGCCCCATCCCACTTCAGGACAGCAGCGCGGGGTTGGGGCTGGGGCTCGAACCCACCAAGGGCAGCGGCTCCTCCAGCTCCTCCAGCACCGCCCCGCAGGGAGAGTTCAGCCTGGAGTCTCTCATCGCGCAGCCCCAGCAGCAGCAGTTACAGTCCAGCCAAGTAGGCCTCTTTCCAAGCTTCTCGCTTGATTCCACCCTGGGCCTCCCCCAGTCTTATCAACTACCCAGCCAGCTGGCTATCTCTGACAGTACTGCTGCCCTTGCCGCTGCCCCTGCTGCTGCCTGTCCTAGTTCTGTTTCATCCACGGCTTCCTTGTCATTGTCATCATCTTTGCAGCAGCAGCCAGGCTTCTTACAGACTCCCCCACTGTCCAACGGGCAAAGCGAATTGGACGCCATCAACATCCGCGAGGTTTTAGATAGTATGTTTCGGACCACCCAGGAAAGCCAGCGTCAGTCTGTCATTCAGTACGGGTTGATGCCTTTCTGGGATGATGATTAATGCACAGCCCCCCCCCCCCGGTCTGCAACGGTACCACGCTTCAGATCCACAGCGCAGGCAGGGTGTTCATGCCCGCCACTTTCGTTTTTATAACTTTTTTGTGTTTTTTGTGGTTTTTTTGCTGTTTTTAACTGCACCACCAAAATGAAAAAAAAGATGAAAGGGTCTCCCGTTATTTTTCAATGGGATGATTTTGTCTTTGGTCCGCATTAAAAAAAAAAAAAAAAAAAAAAAAAACAAATTTTGATTTTGTTGATTGTTTTATTATATATATAAATATATATTATAAATATACTATATATATAAATATATATATGAAACCAGTCAAACCGTTTTGTTTCCATATAGTAGCTGTTTATTCTCTTTTGGTTTGTTTGTTTGGTTGGTTAGTTTTTTGAATGAGAACTCATCCTAATGCTTCAATAGCAGGACACCTTAGTCTCCCCCAACAGTTTCAGTTGAATTTTGCATTTTATGTATATTATTTATTCTATTTTAACCATGGGAAAAACCTGAGCAGCTTCATGAATTGATGCTCCTCCGTTTCTTCTTTCAGTTTTGTGATACCCTATTACTAATACCCAGCAGGGAATCTGTGTGTCTAGACTGACCTGACCTGGCTGCTGCCTAACTGTCACGCTTGATACAGTCATCCCTCTGTCCATCCAACCATCCCAGCGTTTATAGAACAGACGAGGTTACCTGCGTATTCCGTTCAGTATTTCCCACGTTACACTTTATGAAATCAGAATAGAACTGGAGTTCACGTTGGAATATGGAAAACGCAGTCCTGTCATCTGTAAACTGTGAAGACATCCCATCTCAGCGTCAGACAAGTAGGACTGTACAGAGCAGAGTCTACATCACTGCAGCGGTACTCGGAGCTGGTCTGTCCACAGACGGAAAGAGCAAAAAAACTAAAAAAATAGTTTTATATTTTCAAATTTTAAAAAGTGGTGTTTTAGGGCAAAGGATTTTTTTGTTTGTTTGTTTTTGTTTTTAAAGTAAATTGAATTCTTAGTGTTTTGGCCAATAGAAATTTTTTTCAAAAGTAATTTGGTGTGTATCAAGTTTTTTAAAATGTGTTTCTTTTATTGAGCATGCTTCTTTTGTACCTTCTTTAAGTAGTTGGTATCGCCCAGTCCAGTCCTGCCCCCACCCCTGGTTTACATCGCTGCATCGCCCCTGGCTGTCTGCGTCTGCTGTTGCAGCACATGTTAAAGGATAAATAGCCATATGCACAGTTCTTTGTATAGGATGCTTACCTGACAAGTAGTTTCTTTGTAAAAGTAATTTGCTTACCTCTCTCTCTCTCTCTCATGTGCAGACTAGAATAGGGTGAAACTTCATACAACAGATCTGTATAAAACATTTTTAAAAGTTAACATTCCCTGATACAAATTCATCTCCAGTGATGAAATTTTAAGTTGTGGAAAAATGCAGTTTAATTTGAAACTGAAGCCTGGGGGGGGTCTAAAGACCAGTATTACAATCTTAAATTAAACACAAACATGCATGCAAATGTTTTGGGACAGCAGCTTTGAAATTGTACATATTGAATGTGATTGTGAATTTTTTTGTTTTCTGTAAGGGGATGGGTGGAGATCTTTTGTTTTAATTTAATGTCCTCAAACCTCAATGATCTCCATTTTATGTGTAACATGTTGTAATTGGGTGTGTTTGTTAAACCAAATGCATATCCTCCTCCTTAAGAGATGGCAAGCCGATTTAAAGCCATGTGAATACTGTAACTTTCCCAGGGGTTGGCAAATGTGAACATGACCTGCTTTAAAACAGTGCCTTTGGAACATGCAAAGAAATATTGTATATGTATATTGTGTTTGGTGTTCAGTGAAAGCAGTTGTATTGTATTTATTAAAATGATTAATACCAGGCTCCCTATGACCCACCCTTCTGGACAGTACATACCATAAACTATAGCCATTGCGGTGATGTTTGAGGGATCTGTGATGCTGCTGTGGCTTATAGCTGAGCTGTCATTTTGAGTAAGAAGTCAGACACCCAAGTAACAGGCTTCCATTAACCCGTGCAAATCCTCATAACGCTTCAAACGATTCGGCAGTGACTCATTTCAAATCCTCGGTGATCTAGTTGATCTCTTTGCTTAACTGACAGGTTGTGACTCTGGTCTCAACTAAGCACCACTAAAGAGAGCAATGCACTATAGCCTTGTCGCCTGAATGTGTGGTTCAGCTGGTCAATGTAACTATATATATATATATATATATATATATATATATAATGTTTAGTTACATTATTGACAGAAGCTAGCTCAAAAAACTGCAACCGACTAAAGGGGATAGTTTGAACCCTGGGTTTGCACTGCCCCCTGGTGTAATTAAACAGTACAACAAGCTATAGTGAGAACCAGGCTTGCTTTGTCGAGGTCTTGAAGTTTGTTAATGGAAGCCCTGCTTTTTGGGTTAATAGCTCTTTCCTAAATTAATAAACATACACCTTGTTTAGCAATAAAATAAACACATACAGAAAGTGATGCAAATTAACCACATTTTATCCAACTTTTAAAAAAATAAAATAAAATAAACCTCCCCCCTCCCTTTTTATAAACTTTGAAACAAGCAGTTTTAAACGGAATCTCACATGCTGCATTAATGAAAGAACTTTATATAGTAACACAAAAAAAAAAGCTATGAGTCTCTTTTACACAGAAAATGAAGACTTGTGTCCTGTATTTACGTAAAATGGGGTAGAAGCAATGTATTATAGGTTATTATTATTGTTATTTATATTTAAGGGACTTCTTAGTGGAAATTGTTTTATATTATGACAGGGACTTTTGTAGAAAAAGAAATACATTTTAAAAATAATTGTAACCTGCCACCAAATATTTTGCACTGTTCTGTACTGGTGTACAGGAACGATGTATTAATTTCTCTCTCCTTGTATTTTTGATTATTAAAATTATTATCAATACTTTGTGTCTATATAGGGCTGTACAGTGTGGAGCTATACCAAAGTATTCAGCACCTGAAGTTACCTGGTATATTAAAAACTATTCTTTATCTCAGGAATAAATAAACATTTCTTACAAAAAAAGACAAATAATCTAAAAACAGCGTCCTGGTTTCACAAGAGTGGATGTTATTGGTGAAGGGGGCTGAATGAATGCTCAGCATTGTAAATGAAAGAAAAGTACATCAATAGTGTCTTTTTCAATGTCAAGACTTAAAAAAAAAAAAAGTAAACAAATACTGGGGTTTTATTTGTTCTTTTTACAATGTTCAGCAGTACTGAAATAAAATGAGAATTCTTTGTCTGCTGCCTGGGTTACTCGCACAAAAGAAGCCACTGGACAATACTTGTCTAAATTTCATTGCTATGTTTGTTTTGTTTTTCTTTTTTCAGTACTGCTGTATATCTTAAACTATTGTGTGTTTTAACATTATTGATGTTGTTCAATGTTTGGTAAAATATCATAAATGTTTATGGATTCTTAGTGGGTGGTAACTTTTATAAAGAAAAGTATGTTTAAGTGTTCATTTAGTTTTACAGTGAATTGCAAGTGGTTACATTTAAGAGCATGTTTGCAATTGTTGAAGGGGAGAAGATCTCCTACAGTTAAAATGCTGCCTAATTGAGAAAGGAAGGAAAATCGGCTCAGCCCTGCAACCCCTACCCGGAGTGATTTAACACCACTGCACCCAATTTGAATGAATTCATTTATTAGCTACAATATGAATTACATATAGTTGTTCCAGAAGCAGGGTCCTGTGCGGTTAGTTTACAATGCAATGAATTGTCATTGCTGGAATGCAATAGGTGGGGGTAGTAATGGGCAAGTGAACTACAAGCTTGTGAACCATTGTTGTGCAGATGACTAGTCCTGTCATTTATATGAAACCTTCTGTGAACACAGAGAAAATCGTGCTTTTTTTTTTTTTTTCGGTTGCATTCGTGTTCCATTTGTTATTTAATAAACAAGCCCTCTACATCTATATATTTTCACATTTGAAATACTGCAGTAGCCCTGTATTTTTCAGTAAAAAATAAAAAGAAACTTCCTACCAGTTGTATTACATATCCTCATTATTCTAATTGTAGATTTTAATATTTAGTCTATCAAGAATGGCATAAACATACGATTTAAAAACAAAAAAGGCATCCTTTTGTTTCTAACCTATGTGAGGATGATAGATACATCTATACCTTAATATATATATATATATATATATATATATATATACACATATACACACACACACACACACATATATATATATATATATATATATATATATACACACACACACACACATATATATATATATATATATATATATATATATACACACACACCACACACACACACACACATACATATACATACACACACACACATAACTGACAGGACTCCCTGGACATGGGTGGATATATTTCAGTCACTTTTATTTGATAAACATTGTTAACAAGACGATGCTACTGATTGTATGTATTTTTTTTCTGTAAAACTGTTTTAGCACTTTTTTTTCCAAAGAGGGTAAAAAAAAAAATTTTTGTTTTTATATATATATATATATATATATATATATATATATATATATATATATATATATATATATATATATATATATATATTTATAATTTAGATCAAACTGTATATATTGTAAAAATTGTGCCTTTTGACTAATTCTTAAACGTTTTCTACTTACACCTGAAGGAATATATTGTAATGCAATCTCGTCTAACAAAAATAAATAAAAGATTGCAAAGGATTTTGGCACACTCTCTTTTTTTATTTTTAAATGCTGGTTCACTTATGCCTTTAAATAGACATAGCGCTATTTCAAAATACAAGCATCTGAGTTTTGAATGTGAATTATGTTGAAATTACAGATCCCTCACTTATTGGGAAATTACAAACTCTGATCTTGCTCAAGAGTAAGTGATTACAGACCTGTTTTGTAATACAGTTAGCATTTTATGCAACAGTCACATATTATTCACCCTTTAATCTAATTTTCATTCTAATCAAAGGTCTTTTTAAAGCAGCATAGCAATTTTGATAGTGATTTTACACCAATCACCCTCCACCACGACTGTTTCACTTGTCAAAAGAAAATCGGCCAGTACAAGGTTTAAAATGGACATTGGCGAGTAGATTAACCTCTGTAAATTCCATAGGACTGGCCATACCA
>NC_054560.1:7686213-7711213 GCF_017654505.1 Polyodon spathula
TGGGTGGTTATAAGTGCAGGTCCTGTGCAGGAGGACTGTTTGCCATTTGGGATTAAGAGAGGGGTTTATTAACACGCCATTGCATGTTGGATTCCTGTCTATGCGTGCACGTGTGTGTGTTTCTCTTGCAGTGTTCACTGTTTTCTCGTTCACTTGCGTCATTGATCTGATCATCTCTCTGGAACAAGACGGCGTCATCAGTGGCTTCATGGACTTCTACATCAAGGAGGTACAGAACTCCACTCCCTGCTTTTAGAAAAGTCATTTCCCCGACAGATACAAATCAGTGATTTTTATTTTAGTTTTAATCTCTGGCAGGAAACGCACTGGCCTGTATTTTTTTTTTTTTTTTTTTTTGCTGTTTTGATTTTAACCCAAGTGTGCGATTTTACAAAGATCTCCGGTTCTGATTGCTAGGTGTCGCTGCTCCCCAGTCCCCTGACTCGCACCGTTGAGCCGTGCTGCCTCCCAGTCCCTGTGCTGTATGTGTCCAGCCTGTAATAGTGCCTGTGTGTGTGTTTGCTTGTCAGGGAGAGCCCTACCTGCGCACTCCTTATGGGAGGATGATCTGTTACTGGGACGGCACGGTGCACTACGCTCTGTACCTCATGATGGTGACGAGGATATCAAAAAGGTAGGTCCGACCGCATCGTCAGCACATTCAACAGACCAGGAGAGCCACAATCTACAAGGTTTTGTAGGCAACCCTTAAATCATCAATTACTGAGGAAATGTACGTTTGACAAATTGGTCAGCTCAGGTCCACGAGAGCAGGTTTTCATTCCAACTGATCTCGGTTATTTATTTGAACTCATTACCTGCTTAATTAGTAAAAATGAAAAGGTTGTTTCAAAATATTGTAAAGAGGAAAAGACAACACTCCCCTTCAGCTATAAGTAATTAACTAGATTAAGTGCCTTGTAAGTCATGCAAACATTATACAGGCGATTCACATGCATCGTTATACTGTACGCCTTGTGATCTTCCATGTTTAGTCAGAACTCTGCAATACAGCGCTCCCACTTGCCCCAGGAGAACAGGCTATTGAAACGCTTGACTCTGTTCAACGTCGTGGAGTCTAACTCTCTCCCTTCTCTCTGCAGACAGGGCTACCGCAGCGCCGGTCTCTACTGGCTGGGCTCCATCCTTCTCAGTATGATCGTCTTCCTGGCTGGGAACGTAGTTGGTACGCAGAGCAAGTGGGGTGCAGGGTGGGGGGAGTTAACAGAACCCTTCAAGTGACGGGAGACACCTAGGCTGTGTGTTATAAGGCCGTAGGCTTTAAAAAAAAGAAGCAGAGCGGCTAAGCACAAGCCATAAGCACTTTCTTGGCTGCTCCAGCCAGCCTCAACACTGCGGGCCTGATTTTTAGAGCCTGGTTACTTGGGCTGAGTGAATTGTTTACGATAAAGTTCTGGAACCTAATCATGTCTCTCTCTCTCTCTCTCTCACTCTCGCTCTCTCTCTCTAGGTAAATACGGCTCTGACATCCGTCCCGCCTTCCTGTTGAACATCCCCTTCCTCTTCCTGCCGGTGTGGGCGGGGGTGAAAGTGTCCCAGAAATCCCGGAACCTGACGCCCAAAGCTGCTGACGAGGTGAGCACTGCCTCCTGCCAGCCAGCCAGTGTACTACACTGAAGAGGACACTTGCTGAAACCTGATTTAGTCTCTTAGAAGTTTTATCTGTGCTGTGTGATCGTGTGTGAGCGTGTGCTTCTGTGATAGGAGTACATACTGTTATAATATTGTAGGAAGAAAGGACATTTGAAATGGAGCTTCAAAAAAGCAAACTGACCCTGAATTGCGGTGGAGGTCCAAAGATCTGATGTATGTAATTGGGTTGTTACGGTATTTATGGCCCATGGGTTTGTGTCCAAACCTAAGGTGAGTCATGAGACTTGGCTAATCTGAGACGTTTGCGTTATACTGTACAGAAGCATGCTAAGATGAAAATCGGTTTCTTCATTCTCTTCCGCTGTACTGAAATGTAATAGGAGAGCGTGCAGTTACAGCAGTGATGGTAATAATAATTACAAAGGCACTCTTTTGTTCCTTCGTTTCGCAGGTTGCTGTTGAACAGCAGAAACTGCCTCACCAGCGCCCCCTAGATCTGCTCCTGCTCGTGTTCCTGTTCTCCGCCATCGCCTACACCCTCTTCAGAGGATTCGTGAGTATTGACAGCCGGGGCTCAATTCCAGTCACAGCAGCAGTGTGTGCTGAAATTCCAGTTCCAGTGCTGTTCGGTTTAATTGCAATCAGTTACATTTCTGTGCAGTAATTACAATTACACTAGAGCAACGTAAACCAACTACCCCCCATCAACATGTTTATTGTATTGATTCGCAGTAATCACAGGCACAAATACTGTTTAACAAATGGAGTCACCAGAAGTGAAAGGTTGAAATAATGATCAGATGACAAATGCATGCGTAATTGAACTGTAATCGATCAACGATATGTTAGAATTACAATTACACAGACGTGCCCAGGATCAACTTCACTTGCAGTTCATTACGAATCTCTCCTTTCAACCAACCCTGGTTGCTCCTTTCGCCCTGCAGGTGGCCCTCGAGTGCCCTTTAGAGTCCTGCTTCAACTACCTCTACCAGTACGAGCCCTACCTGAAAGATCCCGTAGCCTACCCCAAGGTCCAGGTGAGGGCAGGAGATCGTTTGCTGCTTTTTTTTATTTTAGCCATGGTTAGATTGCCTTGTGATCTGAGCGCTGCAGGGTTTGTGAATGGGGCGCTGTGGCTGGCATGGAGAGGCCTAATGATGTGCAATAGGAGCTTTTAAAACTGTGATTTGAGAGTTAGCTTCTCAGTAAAAGTGTGCTTTTGGTCTTCTAAATAATAAACACCTCTGTATGATCTGAGATATATATATATATATATATATATATATATATATATATATATATATATATATATATAATATATATATATATATATATATATATATATATAATGGAAAGAATTCACTGATGGACAGTGAGTCACCACACCCCTCGTGAATACTCATGTCCTGTGTCCGTGTTTTTGGTGGACCCTGTGTGCGCTGTCTGTGTTAAACTCTCTCTTGCTTGCTGTGTAGATGCTGGTGTACCTGTTCTATGCACTGCCCCTGCTCTGCCTCTTTGTCTACGGGCTGCTGAAGCCTGGTTGCATTTGGATGCTGGACTGGACCCTTGTCTTCGCAGGAGCTGTAGCCCAGGTACCACACACTAAAAACCATTCTCACTTTCACTTGCTCCATATAAAATGCATTTTAAAAAAGACTGTCTTTCTTTTTACTTTGCCTGTGGGGACTGTGTCTGCTTTAATGCCAGCACCTCTACTCTGTGTGAGAGTGGCGCTGCTTTGGAAACAGACCTGCGTGATCAGATGACCGTGACGAAGGAGGATCTTCGCTTCATCCAGTTCATCATTTTGAGATTGTTGTACACCCCCTCCCCCCATTAAGCAATCCAGTCTATCAAGGTTATAAGCCTGGAAATTCGAATGCAACTTTCTCTTTTGCTGCAGTACAGCATTCAGCCACTGGATGGAACTGTCTCCGATGCCTAAAAATAAAAGAAACTTTTGAAAGTGTCATTTATCTACTATCTACAGTGGGAGGTTATAGATGATATAGTTTAGTAAGACACACCTGAGCTTGTTACCTTTACACTGTGGCTAATGAAGCTTGTATTAAAGTCTGGACTGACTGAAACTGCTGTGCAGTAGGAGTCTTATTCCCATCTGTCTTCTAGCTCAGAAAGCATAACATGCAATCAAAAAATAGGGCTCACTTTGTTCCTCTTGTCGTTTGCGCCCCACAGGCTCAGTTCACACACATCGGGGGGTCCCTGCACCCCTGGACCCCCTACACATACCGGGTCCCCGAGGAGACGGTGTGGCCCTTTCTGCTGATGAACCTCCTGTATGCTGTGGGACCCCAGATCCTGGCCCTGCGTTGCCTGATGCACCCCGAATTCTTCCTGAGCCCTGCGGCCCTCAGAGAGGCAGACCAAGACAAGAAGCTCCAATAACTGCAGACCGGACCTCTCCTTGCTTCTCTGGGCTGGACTTCGAAGTCATAGCCATTCATTGTCTGAGATCAGTGCATCTCAAATGGGGCCCACCAATCCCCATAGTCTTCATTGGTTAAAGCTTAAAATGTATTGGAATTCAGAACTTCAGCCACCCAAACAGCTTGCTAATCTTGATGCAGGTTATTATGAACGATGATCACATTATTAGCTTTAACCTTTCCATATATATTTAAAAATGTGTTTTTATTATTATTATTGTTGTTGTTGTAGGGAGTTTTGGTGCTAAGTCATGTGTGTAATGGTTTCATTCAGTTAGCACTCTTAGTTACAAATTTCTCCCAAATGAGTTCAAGATCGCCAGGAAAGAATTGCACAATAAAATATCCAACGCTGTTCTATCTTTTATAAATGTTATCAAAAGTAGGAAAGAAGATTGATCTCAAAATAGCAGGAATCGCATTCCTCTCGGCAAGCAAGAATGGTCGTGCAACATCTCAGTTCAGCGTAAATGCCAATTCCATGTGAAAGCTGGGAAAACATGAATGGTCTATAATTTGTCTACTCTGTAAGAACTGATTATATTCTTAAGTCAGTAAGATAACCTCTTGTGTTATCTCCTCTCCCCTTGCACTAGAAAGTAAAGGTGCTGGAGTGCATTCCCTGTCTTTGTAAAACTGGATCTTTGTTCTAAAAAAGGTGAACACCTAAACTTCAAACGTGCCTGTTGAGGCACGTTTCTGCAGAGCACAGTTACAGCAATACTAAAGATTGACTGTGGTAAATGTGCACTGTGCTTTGCTGTGATTTACGTCTTTGCCATTCTTTACCAAGAGTCTGTGTAGTTTTAGAGGGATCTTGTTTTATTGTTTCATTTTTTATTTGCATGCTGTTGAATATGAAGTGCCTGCAGGTGGGATAGCTGCACCTAATAAAATCCCAACCTTGATAAACCTTTAAAAGCTATATTTAAAACTGCCTGGGCTGCTGCACCTTTGCCTCTGCTGGCGTTCCTCCTCTTTATCTGTTCATCCATTGGAGAATGCAATCAAGACTTCGCCTCTGGTGATTAGAAAAGGAGGCCAGTTCCTTCCCAACCAGCCCAGCATCTGTGGCTGCGTAAAACCCATCTCTCTGCACCGCAGTCTTTGACCTTCATAGAAACCTAATGTATGCATAATGGCAGATGTCTAGAAAAGGGATCCACAGCTACACCTGCAGCTGTAGTCATTTTTATACCTTTTGCTACTCCCTCTCCTGTGTCACAGTTTTTAAAACTAATGGCACTAATAACGTGTTACAAATGTATGTGATAGAGGATGTGTATCTGCATGTTACTTATACCCTGTTAAGGTGGAACCCAGTAACACTAGTCTATCCACGTGACATTACAGTGAAAGGCTAGCAAGCACAGAGGTGAATGCAGTATATTGCACATTCTCTGAATTTGCAGTCTCCTAGTTGGAGGGCTCTCATTAAAAATTCTCCTGCTGTCGTTAGACACTGGCAGATGTCCACGAAAACGAACCTCACAGTATGGGTTCAAGCGATTTTATTTTCAGGACATTCCCACAGCAAAGACCTTGAAAATTAACTTTGTGCTCCACGCAGAGACAGCCAGACAAGCTGTATTAATCACCTGCTTTAGTGTTGGCAGAGAACGCACAGAACCCTGCTGTAACACAGGTAAAGGACAGTGGGCTGTAAGATGGGAATTTTGCCCAACATTAAAATATTTCCAATGGTTCTTTTGTCTATTCCCTCATTCTTATTTTTCTAGTATCAAATCCAATAGGTGCACTGGTGCAATTTTACTCATGTTAAGGTCACTTTAAGGTCCTTTCTGTAGTAAATATTTCATTTTTGGCTGTTGTCAATCTTTATTTTATATAGCGCCTTTCATAGTGGAACACCATCACAAAGCGCTTTACAAGGTGCAGTAAATACAAGAAAGTCCATGATAGTTGAAATGCATAATACATGATATACAGTAAAAAAGAAATTTAAAAATACATCAATAAATAAAATACATTACATACAGTGGAATGTACATAATACATGAAAAAGTACATTAAATACAGTGGAAAGTACATAATACATAAAAAAAGTACATTAAATACAGTGGAAAGTGCACAATACATGATAGTAACATAATACATGAAATAGTAGCAGCAACACGGCAGCTAATAGCAGATATTAGGCTTAAAGAGCAATGAAAACAAAAGAGCACAGGCGGGTCTTGAGAGTTGATTTAAAGTGAGCAACTATGGCGCATCACGCACCAAGGATGGAAGAGAGTTCCAAAGAGTCAGAGCCATGAAGCTAAATGAGCGTTGTCCAAATGTGGTGCACTTTTGCTTGGGGATAACAAGCAGGCCAGAGTCGGAGGACCTCAGCTTGCGAGCCGGGACATAGTGGGTCAGCAGGTTGAGGAGGTACTCAGGACCTGTGTGATGAAGGGCATTGTAGGTGAGCAGGAGAGTTTTGAACATAATCCTGAACTTTACAGGTAGCCAGTGCAGCTGAGCAAGATGGAGGGGGAGATGTGATCACGTTTTTCACATCTGGTAAGGATCCTGGCAGCGGTATTCTGAACTAGCTGCAGTTGGTTTATGGTGCGTGCCACGAGACCACCATATAGAGAGTTGCAGTAGTCGAATCGAGAGGAGACAAATGCATGACAAAGTATCTCCGCATCTAGGAGGGAAAGGTAGGGCAATCCCATTGTACTTTATTGCAGGCAAAGTTATGTGATAATGCGCTGTCAGAACTCGAAAGCATCATTCTTAATGAACAAGGAAAGTTCATGCCAGCGTGCACCCCAGTGCAGTCACACACAATTAAGCAGAGAACTCTGAACCCACGTCATTAGTCTGGGGGCAGCAGCAGCAATACATTAAGGGTCAGTTTAGAGTGCAATGCTTGCTTATGAGAATCGCCTGCTTTCACATATATGGGAGGCGTTGCCTTTGACACACTGGCTTCTTTGTAAAAGCCCTTACAGTAAAGCTAGAATACCTTTCTTAATACCAGTGTGACCAGCATTTAGTTAGTCTCAGAAAATCCCTTGATTTACAATTTAATAAAGTACGGTATTTTTTAGTTTTAAATAGACAAACTACAATCTCACACGTTATATAAGTCAGATCCTTCCCCCATTCGCACATGAAAATAATTAAGTACTGCAGTTGCAGCCTGAATCTCCAGCATTCCAGTAACTGACAGGCTATAACACAATCACCCGCTAGGTGGTGCTCTAAACATGGCTGGTTAACATGTTTTCACATGAACGTATGCAATATGATTTTAATTAAAAAAAAACCAATACGTGTTAATTGTCACATTAGCCCTCTGAGATCTCACTTCAGCCTCTTACTGAACATTATGCGGTCAAACTGAAAATGAAACATAATGACACGTGTGCGTAATGACAGTTCATCTGTTTTCAGATTCAGGGGTTAGATAGAGTGTTGTAAACTAGAACATTTTAATTGTCTCCTGCATTTTCTAATAATACCGCACCAGTTACAACTTTCACCAGCATTTAATTAAATCAACATTTAACTTTTACAAAAGCAATTTTGAATCGTAGGGTGCACATAAACACATTAAATTGAATCAATCCTTTAATAAAACAGCCTTTGGAGAATGCGGGCATCGATCCCGCTACCTCTCGCATGCTAAGCGAGCGCTCTACCATTTGAGCTATATAAAAACTATCTATATGAATTTTAGTATTTTTTTTTTGTTTTGTTTTTTTGACCTTTGCCTGCCTGCTTTACTTACTACTCTGATAAGCCCGGCTGTTGCACGTATGCCGACCCACATGGGAAAGACGTGATGCCGGATTCCCCGCTCCTTGCCAGTCACCCAACAACACTGACTGTAACGTCGACAAAAGCATAACATAAAATTGCAAGCTTCTGTCACCTACTGCCAAGGATATTCTAAGAGCCAGTGAATGAAATACGCTGTTTGTATTTTTAAGTTAGGACGTTCTTTTTTTGTTGTCCCCCCCCCCCCCCCCCCCACGGCTGTAACCTCTAGAAAACGCATTTTGAATAAAGGTCAACGTTCTTTTATTTTATCGCTTAAAAATGGCAAGTATTTTAAATGACAAGGCAGGACAAGAGACAACAAAAATAAACGAACACAAACGCCACAGAGGGCGAGCCGCTTCGAGCGCCCCTCCCCTTTCTGTGTCAAAAACACACAGTCCGGTACTGGACTTAATAAAAGACCTAATATAAAAAAATATGAAACCTTGATAAAAGTAAGCAGAGCACAGCTTTGCCTGTAATTTAAATTTCAATTGCACACTTATGGCGACTGGCTACCCTCGAAATAACAGTAAATACACTATAAATTAAATGTAAAAAAAAAATTGCCTATGTGAATACATTTCTTTGCAACAGTATTGCTAAGTGCTGTGCTGTTGCAAGGGGCTGTGTGTGGACCCGCGTTTTCTTTCCTGTCCCTGGAAGCGCTAGATTGTTTGCTGATCACGAGAGAAAGGATGCGTGCAAGAGCTCTAGTGTACCGTCAGCATATTGCACTGCACTGCACTGCAAAAAAAAAAAAAAAAAGACTGCAAGTGAATAGAAACTGGATAGGTGAGAAAAAAAAAACTGCGTAGGACAGAGAGAGAGAGAGAGAGAGAGAGAGAGAGAGAGAGAGAGAATTCGAGGTAGCAGAGAAAAGGGACTGGGATCTTGCTCCAGTGTGCTGTAGCCACACTGCTCCTACTGCAGAGAAGTTTTTAAGTTGTTCGTTTTTTTTTTTTTTTTTTTTCCATCCTCCCGGTGGCATTATGGTAAGTTTCTGTGGCGTAATGCAAGACTTCTTTTTCTGCATGCCTTTCTTGCTTGCAATGCTGTCTAACCTTGAGAGATGATTCTGGTTTGAATGAATCAGTGCTGGGTATCTGTGTGTGATAATGATCGCCTTAGATAATGCAGCACCTTACATAATGAAATCCAAGCTCAGGGATTCACAGGTCAGCAGCTGGGAAAAAAAAAGAAAACTGCACATAAGATTTAATTTCTTGCTTCATTTACCGTTTGGGTCACGGATACTGGACAGAACCACAATGGGTCAGATTTACCAAAGCATTTTTACCAGTTTGTTTTGTATTCAGATAAGGAAACTCAAATGCTACAAAAATAACCAAAAAACATTTCAATACGCAGTATAATGTAAGATCATATGCTGTATAGTTGTTCTGCAGTAGGGCCATTTTACTAAATGAAACCGATACAAATCTTGAATTTGGCAAAAGAGCAGATCTGACAGGGCTGGCGATAGTCAGCTTTCCTAGGGGCCCTACACCCTATTGATGGTGCTGTGGTGGGTGTTTCAGTATCCAGTCCCTGTATGCAGAAATGCAAATAAGAACCTGGAATGATCTTTGCTTGTGCATGTTGGTGAACTCCTGGAAGCTGCACTGGGAGAGGAGGGATCTTCTTAGTATCTTCTGCATGGTCAGAATATTTGATTTAGATTTTTTTTGGGGGGGGGGCATTATTTACCAGGCTTACTGACAATTCCAGCAAGAACGACCGTTTACAACCTCTGGGTCTGCTTCTGAAATGACTCATTGATAAAAATGATCACGAAGGTTGTGTCCTGTCACCTCTGCTAACCCACTGTTGCCACAGTTGCAGATGGGGGAAGAATTTACAGTTGCACACTCCTCTAGGGGTAATTTCTGGAGAAAAAAAACCCCACCATTACTCTAAGCAGAACCAACAATAGGGTATTAGGTAAAACTCACATAACAGGGTATTAAACAGAGAAATTAAATGCACTGCAGATGGCGTAAAGCAACCCTGTGTGTGTCATTACAGGGGTGGGTCGGTTTGGCCTGGCTCTCTGCTCTGCTGTTCCTGTCTGCTTCGTCTCAACTGCCTGACACTGACAAAGGCCGGAAGAAGATTGTCCATGTGCTAGGTAAGGAAACCGAATGGGGCACCCTGCCTGTAATGTCAATGCACTTTATTGATAGTCCCTTGCAAGGGTGTCTAGGAATTTATAGATGCTCCCTTAACTACACTTGTTTACTGCTGTACTCTTAAGCATGAGTGCCAAGCTAGGGCGCGCTGACTATGAACGAATCCCGCAGGTCCTGTGGTGCTGAACTCTGTCCCCTCTGCTTTGCTGCTATTGTCCGGGCCTGCAATGGGGCGAGCTGTTCCCCATTCATAAGCATCTCTTCTCTGAAATAACAATCTCTCTGCTCAGTATTCAGCTCACACAGGCTGGCTCCCGAGCTGTGCACAGAGAGCTGTATCTCGCAGACAACTGAGCTGCCGTGTTCGGGTAAGTTTGTTTGGCAGCTCGGCGTCTAAGATGGGAACAGTGTTTCTAAAAGAAAGCAAGGCCCTGCCTACTAATGCAAATCTATGAGCTTTTGAAAGCTTGTAAACACCAGCAGCCGGAGGCTGTGGAATAGAAGCCTTTGTCTGATCTATGTTTCAGTAACAAGGTGAGAGGGAGTGTTGTTGAGAGAGAAGCACACAGGAAGCGTGACACTAAAGACAGAAAGTGTCTCCAGAGACCTCGTGGAAATCACGTGTACAAGAAGACCCATCAGCGGAAAGCACTGAAGATACAAATGTGATAGGATGATCAGACAGAGGAGGACATAAACCCATGCTTGAAAAATCTTATCATACCACACTTTTAAAATTGCAAGATCCTTTTGAGTTTTCCATCATAGATTCTATGCATTTTTAGCAGTGGTTTTGGATTCAATTGTTCACATTTGTTTTTTTTTTAAATTTAGTTTTTGTTAAGTTTGTTTCAGATGTGGACAGCACCTTTAAAAAAGTTTTTGATTCTTGTCTCTGTGTGTGGCTGTGTGTGTGTGTGTGTGTGTCTGTCTGTCTCCCCTCAGAGGATGAAAGCGGGGCAGTTATCGTGCAGACTGCCCCAGGGAAGGTGCTGACTCACCGGGGCGGCTCCATCACCCTGCCCTGTCGCTACCACCATGAGCCGGAGCACACGAACCCCGCGCGGACCCGGGTGAAGTGGACCAAGGTGACGGACGCGCTGGTCTTCGAGGACGTGTTCGTCTCTCTCGGCCGGCAGCAGCGGGCCTTCGGGACCTACCGTGGGCGTGTCTCGCTGCAGGGTGCGGGGCCGGGGGACGCCTCCGTGCAAATCCACAACGTGACTCTGCAGGACTACGGCCGCTACGAGTGTGAGGTCACCGATGACATGGAGGACGACACCGGCTTCGTCAACCTCGACCTGGAAGGTCAGGGGGCAGAGTCACTGGCACTGACCAGCCGCTGCCCTTACAAAAGTTTCCCACAGTAAAAGCACAGCAGAATGTAACAAAGCACGGTAAAGCGTAGGTAAGCATTATAAAGAATGCAGATCCGGTAATGCATATTAATAAACATGAAAAAGCAGGGTAAACTGTGGATAATGCATAGTGTAACCATGGCAAAAGCATGGGAAAACTGCAAAAATACAGGGCAGAAATACCGTGGGAAACTTTTGTAAGGATGGACCTCATTCACATAGCCAATTAAATAACGTTTATGAAAGTGATACAGTGTGATATTCATGTTGTCACGGGCTGTTGTATTATGAATCTAAAAATGCTTTCTATCACTGTGAATGGCTATATGCAAATGTTGTTACAGGATAAGAAATATCCACTGGTCTTGCACGCTGTCCTGGGCTTCAGAACTCCCCTGGTTTAGGTTCATTATTGAGATCAACAGGAACCAGCAGTTTGAACAATCAAGCCCCTGCTAAATCTGCTCTGAGCTGATGGTCCTTGAATCCCTGCGACTGTTAGGAGTTATTCATGCAGCTGTAAGGGAAGGAGCAGTGGGTTTCACAATGGCTGCTCACACTCCTGGATACTGAATCATTGAAATAATAAACTTCATTGATGGCAGTTTGGAAACCCCAGGACTGGGTACAGGGCTAATGCAAGTTTCTAACCCTGTTGTCATGGTGCCTTCAGGGCTGCATCTTGAGTCGTAGCTGCGTTTCTCGTGTTCCGAGATCAACCAACGTGTCTGTATCGTTATCAAACTACTTATAAACTGTCTAATTATAAATCTTACTTGTCAGGGTTACCGTATGACTCCATCTGCACTGGGAGGGTTTGGGACAGTTCAGGCTTTTCAACTCCCATTGCAGTGCATTCTGGTACGTTTGATCTGTCACGGGTACCTTTCACAGCAGGACTGCACTTACCAGAATGCATTGGGGTGTGAGTTGAAAAGCCTGAACTGTCCCAAACTGTCCGAGTGTACATGAAGTGAAAGGGTAGCCTTGTCCCTGTGCTTGCAGGAGTGGTGTTCCCGTATCACTCCCGGCTGGGACATTACAAGCTCAATTTCCACGAGGCCGCAGAGGTGTGCGCTGAGCAGGACGCCATCCTGGCTTCGTACCCTCAGCTCCACGCGGCCTGGCTGGACGGGCTGGACTGGTGCAATGCGGGCTGGCTGGAGGATGGCTCGGTCCAGTACCCCATCTCCCGGCCGCGGGACGAGTGCGGCCGCAAGGGGACCCCCGCCGGCGTGCGCAACTACGGCTACCGCCACAAAGACAGCGAGCGCTACGACGCGTTCTGCTTCACCTCCAACCTCAACGGTGACCAGCGCTCATTCTCTCTCTGCTGCTGCTAATGCATTTTAATGCCGTGATGCTCACAGTCCATTCACTAGCTTGGTTAAGTCACTCCATGTGCTATATTGACAGCACATTGTAAAAATGTCCTTGTTAAGTGCCTTTACTAATTCACTGTTTTCAATAGCTCACTTTTTTTTTTTTTTAAACGTTTCGACGACTTTATAGATGTCTAGTAGTATAGTGAATGAAATGCAACACAAGTTTAAGTAACTTAGATCTAAGCTGGCTAATTCCACATTTCTGATCCCTGCTAAGTGGTGTTGCCAGTCTTGGCTAAACCAGGAGTTATAGAACAAAAAGGCACACACACACATACTGATACGCACATACACTCACCCACACACACGCGCACACACACACACTCACACACACACACTCACACACACACATCTGGATACCTCAAGAGGCTAATTTACTCAGAAGTTTTCCAGTGCAGCATTCTGACATAAGAAACGATAAAGGGCTGAAATATAAAGGGATTCAGAAGCTCAGTAATCTGATTTATTCAGGGAAAAAAACTCCCTTTTGAAAAAAGGTCAGTGATGCAGAAAAGACAGAGAAAAAAAAATCAATGTCTGTGTTATGATCCTTCCTGTATCAACACGGCACAGCAGACTAGTACGGCACGCCACCATCGATTTCGTGTTGGTTTGTATCCGGCACGTCTGTTTGGGTAGAACACACTCTCGTATCTCTCTGAGCTCTGAGGAGTAAATATCGCTCAGCTGTGTGGCTTGCTGGTCCTGCTGCCTGCAGTGCTGCATTTGAAGCTAGAAAGAGCTTATTAAATTTGCTTAGCGTTGTGGAAATAATCAAAGATGACTGGGCCCTTTAAACGTTTCCCACAGTAAAAGCATAGTGTAATAAAGCATAGTGAAAGCATGGTAAAGCATAGGTAAGCATTGTAGTCCAGAGAGGTATGGTAAAGCATTAAATGGTAAACTGTGGTAAATGCTTAATATATTTTCTGTGGGCTCACTGTTCTAACTGGATATTGAGCATTTATAAAGGCTTTGAACAGATGTAAGACAGTTAAGCAGACTCCCTTCCTGGTCTCACGCCCCTCGCTATGTCTCTCCCAGGCGAGGTGTACTTTCTGAAGACCTACAAGAAGCTGGCATTCGGGGACGCTGTGAAGGCCTGCGAGCTGGACGGCTCTACGGTGGCCAAGGTAGGCCAGCTCTACGCCGCTTGGAAACTCCAGCTCCTGGACCGGTGCCAGGCAGGCTGGCTCGAGGACGGGAGTATCCGCTACCCCATCGTGAACCCGCGGGCGCGCTGCGGGGGGCCAGAGCCGGGGGTCCGCATGCTCGGCTTCCCCGACAGGAAGTTCCGCCTCTACGGGGTCTACTGTTACCGGAAGAACCAGGACGCGGGTGGCAATGAGATAATCGGCAACGCATCAGCAAAGACACGCAGCCAGGTCACCAGCACGGGGCCTACTAACATCTAAGAGGAGCCAGGAGGGGCCACTCTGACTGTGTGCCCCTTTATATACACAGCCGCTTTCATTAACAAACTCTTTATCGCTGCCACACATTATGACCGCTAAGCACTGTATTGCCTAGTATGCAGTACATTGCACAATTATTTAGTGATTTTAAATGCACTTGCACAATTATTTATAAACAAACTGTAAAATGGATTGATTTGAACAACCAATACTTGTTAAGCCACCTCTGAAGGTTTTTTCTTTTATAGAACATTTTACAGCAACAGGGACCTCATGCAATCCAGGTGTGCTGTAAAATGCTCTGAGCTATAGCAAGTCACTATTGCATAGAAAGGCCAGTTGTGTTGGTCATATCAAGCCCACAGCAGAATCAGCAAAAAGTGGCACGTGAACATATAGGGGTTGACAGCATGTGCAGAGGTGACGTCACAGGGGAGGGCATTTTAGCGGGGTGTCAACACCTTATCAAATCTGAAAACTGGACTTAAATATGTCAAATAATAGTTTTATACTAAACTATTCCCATATGGTAAGGTCAAGTTTCCATAAGAGGAGGAGATCTTAAATAGTAAGTGGCTTTAATTGGGTTATTCTTTCAGCTATTTGATGGTGCGCACAGTCACTTTGAGCTTCTTCGAGCTTGAGCAGTAGAGAGTGTCAGCACTTAGGATCTTTAGCACAAATTCAAAGCAGAGTTAGCGGCAGATTTAGAGAAGAACGATAATAACTTAATAATGAAGAGCAGAAGCCAAAAGCACAACTGGATGAAGCACAGCATGATGGTAAATAGCACAGCAAGCAATTCAAATGCTGTTTGAAGATCCTCACCATTGTAGTGTCAAGCGTCTTGCAGCTCAAGTAATCACGCCCCTGATACATTTATTCTGAACTCTGAACCAATCAAAGAACATTCTTATGGGTGATGATGTATTTGCTATATCCCAGATAAATAGCTCACAAAACCACAAATCAGATTTGGAGCAGTGTTCTTTACATCTGGTCCGCTATCCAGTCCAGGTCTTTGTTTCAACCAGCAGATCTAATTTAATAATTTAAAGGCAGAGTAGCTGATTTAGAACAGTTACTGTAGACCACTGTGCAGCACCTCCTTCATTCTAGAATGCCCTTTCCCTGAACCATGTGATCAGGTCTCACCTGCCTGCCATTGTCTGGCTGGAGTGGATCTCCTCTTGTGTTCTTCCTCTGTTCTATGTAACTCATTGAAGCCATAGCGTTAGCGTACTGATCATCATACTAACCATTGAGAAAGGCGTTATTATTGTGATCAGAATTGACTGGACTTAATTCCAGTGATGTCATAAATAAACAGCCTGTGAAGTGTAGCGCCAAGATTCTAGTAGCTTGTGCAAACCATGCAGCATTTAAACATGCTCCATTTCCTTTAGTTTGAAGGTGTCCTATGTATTTCTTTAATATCAGAGCAGATGTGTTGAATGTACAATGTTATCCGTATAACAATAATATTATATTTTTGTTTTGCTTCCTGAATTTAGTTTATAGACAATACAGACGAACTGGAAAGTCAACGAGGTTTGCTTTCTCTCTGATAAAGCAGTGCCTGGAAGGCTGCCCCCAAAAAACAAAAAAAAAACTCTAGTTGCAACCATGTAACTATTAGTATGCCATCGTCAAAATGTGACCTTTCAAGTCACTTACTAGTAGCCATTTATAAATTCAAAATAATATTATTACAGTTTAATAATCCAACTGACTTGAATAGGGGAGGACCAATATATTCTGGCATTCTGACTGGCCACTTAAATTAAGTCAGTAATATGGAAGACAATGAGAGAGGTGGGGGTCCTTCAGCCATATCTTACGCCAGAATATCGTTCTCAAATCATATTGGAAACCAATGTTAAAAAACCGAATCATTGTGACATCATTTTAACAGCATTTGTTGTATTTTATTAGTGCTGAGGCGTGTGATAAGTGTCTCAACAGTAGGGGGCGCTGTTGTAGCAGATGTTTGCACAGCAGTCTCCTCTTGAGTCACATGATGTAATGACTGTACAGTTACATTGTAATCTCTGCAGGTCTCTGCACATCTGAATGTACTTGCAATGTAATAATAATAACACGTTAATGATGGTTTGCCTGTCCACTGTGTTTTTATTTAAACAACACTATTTATTATGAATTTTGTTTTTTTGAACAATTTATGATCTCAAACAATGTGATCTGTTTTGAATGTAGGACAGTTAGACAGGAAACTAAAATAAATGAATAAATAAATAATAAAACACAAGAACAAGTTTTCAGTTAAAAATAAACTTTAGTTTCTAAAAAGTGAGAAGGCCCTTTTTGCTCAGCTAACTTGAACTGAGGCAAATATTGTTTCTGCACTCTGGTTTTCCTGGTTGCCAAGACAACCGTTACCAGGAGATTCCGGCTATGAGGAGAAAGTGAGGACGCTAGGCCCGGAAACGACACCTTCCTACTCCCTGTCCTTTAATAAACGGTGAGGCTTTCTCATTCAAGACACAGACTGGAGCTTTGCTTGCTAGCGTGTCTCAAAATCTTTTGATCTGCCCAGCAGCCTCCCCCCTCTCTCTTAGTGTTGATGGTTCTTTGGTTAGAGATGTAAACGAAAGATAAACGCTTTGTTTGAAGTTTGAACGTGCACAGCCCTAAGCCTAACCCCCTCCGGCATTAAACCTAATCTCACCCTCAGGCATGAGGTTGGCATGTTTTGTTTCATATTACAGCGATAACGCTCTGCGTCGGAAATAAAGGGGCTGAAGCTGAGGGAATTAAACCCAGGCATGACAAACCAGAGCTTTTCAGTCCTGTAAAAATTCTCATAGCTTCCAAATATATATCAAAGGTGGAATAAATACATGGCAGCGGGTTGATAATTTGTTTCCCTGCGCTTTACAGCAAATTGTAATCCCTGTATAGAAATCACACAGCGGCGTCATTTTAAACAGATTTAATCCAAACCTTTTAAAACTGCAAGACAGGAATTAAAAACACACACATCTGCCATCATGCAGTGATACTGACAAGGAGTCAGCTTGTCCAGTACATAATGGATGGCCCAGTGCACTCCTGATGAGATTCATGGAGATATTTCATTAGCTTGATGTGATTTAGAAGGACTGCTCTCTTCATCGGCAGCAGCTGAGCCACACAAAGAGCACTGCCTTTCATGCCTGCATCTCCCGGAGCTGTGAGGCTGCTGCATTAGAGATTACCAGTGTGCTCAGTGAGTGATGCGTTCCAGCCTGCATCAGCCAGAAAACAAGGTTATCTCAGGCACTTGAAGACTTATTGATGAACCCCAGCTGACAGACAACCCTGAGAGGCAACTGACAAGCACAAGCATGCACACACCTTTAATATCATTTAGGCTTCATGCTTTCCCATCTGTGCAATGCAGGCAAACATCGTTAATGTTTTAATGATTACAGCCATTAGCATGTCGTTGTCCTAGATCCCCAGCAGATAGGTATTGATGCGCTGTGCCTGAAGGTCGCCTCTCAATGACAGGACACGTTTAAAACTGCTTCATTGTTTCAGTGACTGGAGACAGGTAAGGAAGTCATATCTCAGAGACTGCTATGTTAGCTGCTGTAACCTATGGTTACAGAAGCCCATTAAAAAAAAAAAAAAAAAAAACCATAATACTGTTACCCCAAGCCAAATGAATTGGGACCGGGGGGTGGGGTGGGGTGGCAGGAATAATGGGATTGTTTGGATAATCGGATTACAACTGTGGAATTGTTTATGACTTTCCCAATCATGATGCCTCCTGAAAAAGCCCTTTCCCTGTAAATGTAGAGCACAGTGTTCAGTGAATACCAGCAATTGAGGGCTGAATAATACGTTTCCTCAGAAGAGCATAGCACACGACATTACAGGTTACCATGGGGCTGTTTGGAGAATCAAGGTTTTATTGTAGTATGATAATTCTGATCAATGACACCTGACCCTACTGTAGGTACCTAAATGTGAGCGGGGGCTTGGAATCACCACCACCAAACATTCAGGCGATTGGGAGCTTTGACTAATTTCTGCAGGTGTGGCTTGACCATGGCCTGAGATGGGATCACAGCAAGCGCTAGTGAGGGAGTTCAGCAAAGGTCTAGGGCCAAGCATCCAGGATTATCAATAACAGGGGGAGGGGGGGCTAGGTCTCCGGTATTGAGGTTTGAGTAAATGATTCTGCTCACCACTGCAAAATCACTTGATCGAAGTCCTGAAGACCCAAGGGTGTAAAAACGGCAGTGGAATAAATCAGCCTATTAGCCACCGAGCAAGACCTTCTCCCTCCCGGATCGGTGGCGGAGAAGAGGGATTAGTCTCAGTGTCTGCCTGCGATCGATGGCAGAGGCGCCCTAAAACTGCAGCTGTTAACTCTTCCTGTGAAAAGCTTGCGGAAAAATAAAAATCTTCAGGCTGAGAAATGGGCCCCGTGATTGTGTATATTTCACCTCCTAACAGATATATAATTAACATATAATCACATCCCAGGGCAACAGATAAACAGGCTCTGGTAGGGCATATAATATTAAACAAATAAGAGTGTGTCTTAAAATGGAAACATTTGATACAGTGCCGAAACAGCAAAGGGCCTACTGTAGGAGATGCCAGATGGGCAGACATGCACAATTTGCGGGACTCATCCAATTTTGCGAGACAGCGTCCTCCCCGGTGCCACCAGCAGCCTGTCATGCCGCAGTGCCAGTTTTTGGACCAGCTGCATCTGAGCATATGCATGCCATGCCCCATGTTGCATAAGTGACGCGAGAAACCTGTGTGAGGAGTGTTAGCGCTTGCAGTGACTACCTTTTCTGATAGGCACTTTCATGCTTAAGAGATAGCAGAGAGGCACAATGTGCTCTCCTTTCACACAAACGCACAAACAAATGCATGCACACACACACACACACCACAAATACATGTTTGTGCACCAACACGTGGTTATTTCTTAATAACTGTTGGATATATATATGTAACCTGTAATAGTTTATATATATACCTCTCTATAGGCAATATATATATATAATATATATATATAATTTACTGATACACTTTTTAATGAATGCCTTTTTGAAAAAACTTTAAAAAAAGAAACACTGCATTTGCCAAAATTAGTCAACTGACAAAAATAGATTAGTTGGACAGGCACATTTAATTAATTTTTTTTTACCCATTTCCCCAATAACCAAAATAATGCACAATGAAAAAGCACAACACATTTTCAAACTGCTTCATAATTTAGGCAGTGTGGATCCAGTGTCAGACAAATCCAAATGTTCTTTAAAAAGATTAGAAATGTTTTTGTTTTTTTTTCGTTATATAAAAGAAAGGGATGCAGTTACAGACTCGGGGAACAGTTAAAAAAAAAAAAAAATTAAAACCAGAGAAACGATACAGAGGTCCACAGTGTTCAAAACAAGAGTATCTCACAGCACACTGCAAAACAGCTACACGGTAAAGAGAGCAACACAAACACACAGGAAACTAGGACAAGAGAAGGGAGCCCTGGAACGGCACTTGGAACGCACCTGCTTGACGTTTCTTATCACGGCTGAAAATGTGGGCATTTTTTTTTTTAAATACCAGGACTTTCTGCATGTAAAGGTAGAAGTCGTGTCTGATACGGACTCTTCAATCGAGTCAATTAAGATGTTTTATTATTTCGTAAAGAATAAATAACAACAATAACAATATAATGCATAACATTGATACATATGAATATCAAGAGCTCGTGGATAAATAACAAACACGTCAAGATTTTTTTTTTTTTTTTTTAATGAAAATTTTAAACGCACGGTAATATACAGCGACACACACAGTATAAGCTATTGTGAGTTTTGTAGGTAACGCTGGCTCCCACGTTTCATTAAAGGGGTCACCCCCCCTATTGTCAAGTAATTCGTTACCACTCGTTATTAACAGCGCATTAAAAATATTATAAAAGGGATGAGACTTTTTACAAACGCCATCGAAAATGTTCCAGTGCTGCTTACACAAGAAGCAAATAAACGAATAATACAGCAGCCTCAACTCCACGACAAGCAGGGGGAGCAGAGAAAACGACTTTAATGATGGTCAGCAAAACGGCCATGTGTCTACAGGCAATGTACCATGACCCGCATTGAAGGGAACAGCCGCGACATTTGTCAAAACTGAACGTGTCAAACTGAAACCCCTATGGCTTCAGAGTGCCAGAAAGCAGCAGCATGTTACTATGACAGGAATTTAATGGGATTTAATTGACTCCCAAGAAAAATCTTTATCGTTAAACCAGGGCTTTGGTGCCAAGGTGCGCTCCTTAACAGCGTTGTCTTGTTGTCGCGGAGGAGGATCTGAAGATGGATTTACATCAGGGCTTCGTATCCATGCTGCTGTTCAGGAAAAAAAAACAATCCTCGGAATGAGAATGAATAGAGCCCTAAATACCAGGCAATAAGGCTCCAGCATATATTAAGTATTAAGCTTCAGACTAGATAATTGAGGAGCCTTCACAAAGTGGAAAATAAATCGGATTTACGCAAGCATGAAAGTGCTTTATCAGCTGAAATGATTCAAAATGGATTTTTGACAACAAACTCTGCTGCTGCCATTTTTAGAATTTTAAAAACAGTTTATGTGAACTCTATGTTGAAAAAAGACACACAGACAAGAAACTGAACGCGGCACAATTGTGCACACAGTGACTGTGGGGATACACATATCCATGTACCCCTAAGGGGTCTATTTGTTTAACCAATACCCTGATAAACCACAGCTCTGTTGTATAGATTGCTCTACAGTACTGGGGAATCATCCTCAATTTTCTCCACGATTTCCCCAAGTGGTTGATGCAGTCCAAGAGGAGTCCCTGGCAATGGAAATCCAGCTGGGGTTTATGCAGGGTATATGTTACTCAAATCCGCCCTGTAACCAGGCCACTTGAATCATTTTGTAAAGTTCTGATTGAATAATTGAGGCGGACTGCTACAGATCTTGCAGGCTGATCTACAAGGAAGCTGCCGCCACTTTTAGCACATCCGCGGGTGATGTAAAGAGTAATTAGTAGACTCCCCTTTAGCTGCTCGGCTCTGTCAAGGCTGTCGAATTCAGCTGAGAAGCGGAGCCTGTGTGTGAATCATAACTTCGTTCAAGAAATCCTGACGAGACATGACAAACTAGAGCCTCCAACTCCCCCGTTCATTACTTCACTGTGTAGGTAAAAAAAAAAAAAAAGAACAGTTGGAATAATTTCTTGTGTATGCCAGCAAGAGATGAGTCTTGCTGTGCCAGACTTTCTGGTGTTCCCTTTTCGTGGTCATCAGAAAAAAATATTCTGTGTAAGAATGAACCTTGGGGAATCGCAAAACAAACTGCGTCCTTTATAGTTACGTGCCACCAAACATAGAACATAGGAAGCAAACAACACACAGCATTATTATTATTATTATTATTATTATTATTATTATTATTATTATTATTATTATTATTATTATTATTATTATAAGAGCATTTACAAACCTAATTTCTCCTTTTTTTCTTATTTTGAGTGGTTGGTAAAATCTAAAGGCTTTCTTGCAAAGGTTTTAAATACCCCCCACCCCCCACCAAAAGCTCTCTTTCGCTTTAGTGTAGTAATCACTTCTGGGCTCCCTTATCACTGCAGAGTTGAACTTTTTAACACACTTTCGTATCTTTAAGAATATTTAGGATCAACGACAGCCTCTGTCTTGGATTCTTGAAGTTCAGCAACACAATCATGAGGGAAGCAGTGATGAAAAATAAATACATTTTAAAAAAAGTACTCACATAGTTAATTAGGGTTTATTCAGCTGGACTGTGCGGCAGGCCGAACACAAACACGACATTTAAACACTAGCGCGGTTCTTACAAACGAAGTGACACAAAGCACGTCTTCTATTTTTATTACAAACACTTTATCGAAAAGTTGAATTCGTTAAAAAATAACGCTTTCTGCTGGAGCACGCAACGGAATGCCCACGTGCGGAACCTGGTTTAAAACCTTAACAAGATCACCTTTAAAAAATTGAGATAAAACAAACACATAAACAAAAAACAGCCCCTATTTGAGGGGCTATGATAACACTTCAGAAAAGCGGCCTGGATAAAACCAAGCCAGGAGATTAATTACACTGGTGAGGGGGGAGGGACTGGGATTCAATTGGAATTATGACCTCTGTCTTAACAGCTTCTTAAATAGTACAAAATAGCAAAACACTGTGAATACTGTATAATTTACTGCAAATGTCCAAACACCTTTTTTTTGGTACATATTTAAAGCTGACAAAAGTGCTGCCATAATTCTAATTTGAATCCCTGTTAAGGAGAGAGGGCCTTTGAGGCCTAGCAGGAGCTGGATATCATGCTCCTTCAGTCTCCTGGCACTCTCTCTGGGGTTGGGGATGGTGGGAGTCTCAGGGTCACGGGCAGAGGGTTCAATTCCTTCACGTTCTGCAGTGTTTTGTTTTTTGTTTTGTTCAGAAGTAGTTCCGGCTGTCGTCATTGTCTTCCTCCCTGTGCCCCCTGGAGGAGTGCTTCTTGTGTTTTCTCCTCTCGCGTCGGGACTTGTGGTGGTGGCGCCGCGACCGGTGGGCTCTCCGCGCTGTCGGAGAGGGAGAGGGAGAGAGGGAGAAAGGAAAAAGGAGAGCGAAAAGTTCAGTGAAAAGAATGTGCTATATTCAATTATATTTTCTTATTTACTTAATTATATAGAGGTAGAATCATCTGCCATGCAATCTGCAGATTTGGAAGTCAGTGTGAGTCGGGGAGGGGGGAGGGGGGTGTCCCGCTGTCTCTGCACTGATCAGGAACGAGGCGAGCTCCTCACATTTAGTGCAGATGATTTTGGGCCGGTCCCACTTGCCGTTGCTGCGGCACTTGGTGGTGGGAACGTGGCGCTGCAGGAACCCGTCGGCACACTGGTACCGCACGACAGAGTGGATGTCATAGTGCGCTCGCTTCCGACCAATCAGGAAGGCATTCTCCACAGCTGGGGGCGTCCCGCACAGCACTGAGACAGAGAGAGAGAGACACAGAGAGAGAGAGAGAGAGACACAGAGAGGGAGAGAGAGAGAGAAAGACAGAAAGAGAGTAGGAGGGTTACTGTACTGCAGAACAAACACACCGAAACTTCCTAACCCACATCAAACAAACACAGGGATATAATTTCAGTAATACTGAAGATACATTTTGGTTCATGGATTATTTAATTATACCCCGTTAAACCTGGAATGGAATTACCCAGCCCTGGTAAAGACCCAGTTAGGCATTCCAGCACACACTTTCACATTGTAAATGTCTAGATGCAACACCTCCGGGAGTGCCTAGATGGCACTCTTGCTGCTAGCACAAAAGCCACTTCGCTTCATGTGTCAGGCGCAAGAAGAACCCAGGGCTGTCTGTTATTATACGTGACATTTCTGTACTTTATGATACAGAGTATCTGAGGTCTGGGTTGGATTGTAATGAATTGAAATAGCGGCACATTGTTCTTAGGGACCAGCCTCTGGAGCCCTCGCAGAATTCCCAAATATAGAACATCCCTCTCGATACGATCGTCATTAGCATCTATCTTCATCCAGCCACGGAGCAGGGCTGCATGCCATTAACTCCATGAGCAGGATTTCACGCAACATTTGCAAACAAATTAATCCTGAAAAGAGAGCATCTTGGGTTATCGTTCTGAGAAGCTGAATTCAGAGGAAGATAGATGAGGATTCAGAGAATTATTGCGCTGATCCTCCTGCTTCGAGAAGCTTAGTTCCAGATGGGATCTCTTATACAGCCTTGCAGCACTGTCTCTGCACCCCCTCCCCTTTTTCCCTCTTAGTTTTTCTGTTTGTTTTTCTTTGACCCACAGCGGAGCTGGCAAATGACACATATGACCCCCTGCTGCTGCAGGTTGCAACAGAAGCGTGTCTCTTTGCTTTACAGCGTGACTTGGAGAAAGGGAGGGAATTAGAGTGCTTGCCACGGAAAGATCTTTGGATATGTAAACAAACTGGAAAGCCAAAACGGATGCCTAACTACGGAAGCATGTAGTCACAGAGGAATCCAATTTTAGTCGGGTGAAAAAATGTAATTTATGCCAGTTGATATTTGACAATAAAAATGATGCTTGTCTCTTTGTCCTTGAGACTTGGCGAAGCTGCCTGGTTTTACTGTTGGTCAGGTGGAAATAATGTAGAGCTTGAGGTTTTTCAGCATCTCCTTTTCTAACAGACACTTCTATCGCAAAAAAAAAAAAAAACACCAAAAAACATTATCTTTAACCCCATCTCAAGGTTGCGCCTTCCTCAAAACAGAAGCAATGTTAAGTCTGGGTTGCTTTGCCATGGATGCTGTTTGCATTAATTCAGCAGCAGCTGCAGTTAGGCAGCATGCCAGGGCTTTTACACAGCAGTGAAGCTAAACATGAAACAGACAATAGAAAGAGCGCCCCCCCCCCGTCCCCCGTCCCCCGTCCTCTCCTGGTCTCCTCTCAGAGATGCAAATTGGCAATCAGCTTGCAGCCACCAACAGCAGTGAAAATCCTCCTAATCCCTGGGCTAGGGGAGCGTTTGAATTCCTGGCTGTGATTTCAGAGACAGTGGCAGGTGCCGTGGAGCAGGTTAACAGGCTGTGCTCTGCAGGTCAGGGAGACAGCTGGGCCAGCTGGACTTCAGGGAGGCTGGACTGGAGGACACCCGTCTGAGGCACTTACTGTACTGTGTGCAAAAAAAGCTGTGTGTCCATTCAGGGTGTTTTCTAAGCCGAGGTTTGGAGTGAAGGTAATAAACCCTCTTCCTTAGCAAGGTCTTGTTAAGCATAGTTGAAGAACAGTACAGAAATAGGGTTGCCAGTATATATGTTTAAAAGAAG
>NC_054560.1:7711713-7786713 GCF_017654505.1 Polyodon spathula
AGGGGTAGGAATATTCACCCTGCACTGCCAAAGAGGGATGTGTCTTTTATGTTGCTCTGCCAGTTGTCTGGAGAATATACCACACATTCATGGCATACAGCAAGAATTCATGCAAGATCATTTTCCAGTATTGTGAGTTTTACACAAAACCGCATGTGTGCTGCTACCCACTGTACAAAACTAAACATGCAAAGTGTTAAAACACTACCCTTTAGTATTGAGGAACGCTGCAAATGGTTTTTAACTAGACAGAGCTTTTAATGGCTTGAGAGATATTAAGCTGCACAAGCACCTATAGGCTACTTAAATGACGCAGAACAGATACGTTATCTCTGGGTTATCTTTCTGTATCGTTACTGATGTGTTAACAGCAGCTCTGGACAATCCAATTCAGGCCTTGGAGAACTAAGAGAGTGGGGAAGCTAAAAAGCTATCTGGCGTCGCTATATTTGCTCTTCATTAGTGACAAATGGACTTGAGACCTGGCTTGCACCTTATCCGAATGCCCGCATCAAGCAGAAACATGCTGCCGTACTCCACAGCAGTTTTGTCGACGGCATGGTTAACAAGCCCACCAGGATGCTGTTGTTGCTTTCTGTCTGTACCCAGCCAGGAACACCCTGCTCATACCAGAATAAAAGCTGCTCACTGCTGAGTTGCAGCATCAAGGAAGACAATGCAACTGTTGCTTTGTTAAAATCCATGAACACACATCGGTAGCAGTTCAGTTCAATTGATTTTGAAGTGCTGCAAAATGCACAAGTCATTTCACATGCCCTCAGCAGACAGCAAGTTTTAACAAAAATACAGGTTTACCCAAATACTCTGATTATTTAGCGACTCAGCTACTGCAATCTCTCATTCATATTCATATATATTCTTAATAAACAATTAGCCTGTACGCTACAGGTTTCTAATGGACCTTTATTAAAAATATATATTTTCTTAAATGAACATAATCACTGCATCTCCTCCAAAAGCTTTTTTTTTTCTGGATTTGTTTTTTAAAAGACAACCTGTATATAGAAAAAAGGACGCATAAATTAATATCCAGTTATTTTATGACCAGGTTGTGAATATACAGCAGTATAAATATCATAGCCTTGCAACTTTTTTTTTTTTAATAATGTTGTACTTTATTGATACCCAAAATAACTACAAATCTTGTCTGGTAAATCTGTGGAATTTGGTACTACCGGTGTATTCAATTTGAAAACAGTTCTACAATCAGGCAATTAAATTAAGGGACAATCTCCTTCACGTCCTTTGTGTTCAAGGGTGCCCTGCAGCACAGGAACACCACAGGGATGGAAAGAAGACTCCTATTGCACAGCATTGTCACCCATTCCTGGTTTTATTACAAGCTTGATTAGGGTTAGTATAGCAAAACCAGGAATGGATCAAACTGCTATGCAATGGGAGTCTTGCTGCCATCCCTACACCGCAACTTTCACCACGGCTGAATGCCAAAGTAAAGTTAAATTTAAATTGACCTAATTGCCACCCCTGCTGCTTGCACAATCCCTGATAAACAAAAACAATCATTTACCATGTCTGTGCTAAAATGCAAATATGTCTTTGGTTAAACATTGAAAATCTTCACTGCTGTGCTGTAACCAGCTGCTCTCCAGCTTAGTCAATCCTAAGCCATCACCCTTGCTTCTCAATGAAAGTGGTCTGCTGCTCAGTCAGGAGCAGGTTTCAAAGCATGCAACAGGCTTCATTTGTTCTGAAGGCAAGGGGTCTTTCAGGGGAGGGGAGTGTCAGTTCTCCACCCAGTCCTTGTCACCAGGCAGCTCCACCAGTTTAGCACACCTGTTTGTACGCAGGGAACTTATTGGAGCGTCTGCAGAGACTAGCATATCATTGCAACACGTAACCCAGTTAAAGAAATGGTTGGCATGAGACTTAGACATTGTTAGATGAGTGCTTTAAAGGGGGTGTCGATTTTTTTTCACATGCCTGATCTTCCCTCCTCTATTACTTGAGCATCTGCAAAATGTCATTCAATATGAGGACACAAGCAGCAGCAGTTTAACACCTTGCTTGAGTCAATACATAATCAGTCCCTAGTAGGGGGGGCTGGCTCATTGGGGAAAAAATCAAAACCAAAATTACCCTTGGATTCAGCAATCCCGCCCAGTCATGCAAACAAACAGCGGAGTACTGTTGCTAATCATTGCTCCTGTGGTGTTGATCCCAACTGCCATTCAAAGCTGGGCAAGCTTGACAGGGAAATGCATCCTTAGAATGGTGCAACACTTCCCAGACTTGCTTTAACAAAACACGCATTCATTTTCGTTAAAAAATAAACAAACCGCAGCTTTACCGGATGGAATAATAATGTTAAGATAACACGTTAAGACGTGCAGAGCCAAGAACTGTCATTCATTTATTGATTACACAGCACAATGGGTTGCCCATCAGTTAAAGGCACATGCATCTGCTTAACTGTGAAAATGAAAACGATATTAAAAATAACTTTAAAATGGGCAGACTCTGTACACCGTACCCTTTTCAAATGGGAGTTTCCTTGTTTGCTGAGATAAAATCATTTGCGCATTCCCCGGGCAAGCGCAGTACAGCGTGTAGCACTTTTTAACGTGTACCGTAAAATAACACCACACCAATCAGCATCTTCAAGTAAAATAGCGTAACTTATTTTTTTATCAAAGCAATATACATAATCCAAATGGCACGCTTTAGAGAAAACTATAGCACTTGTGTCACTGGAGTTATGAACGTTATCCACCGCTTAATAATCGCAATGTGATGATTTTACACAAGCACACACACACATATATATATATATATATATATATATATATATACACACACACACACACACACACACACACACACACATTTGCAAAATTATTTCTACAGCAGTATATTTAAGGTAAGACAATACGGACCCATTACAAAATCGTTCAGATACTTATATAAAAACTTCTGCGTTTTAAATCACTATTTTACTACGTTTACGTTATTGGAACCGGCGTTATGGCGTTAACACTCATTTAAAAAGTTAAAACACATTTAAGCTATAAAAATAAACTTGTTTTTGGTCAGTGTTAGCGAACCTTTGAATATTTTAGTCCAATTGCGTTTTACAGTAAAAGTACAGTATACATGTATACACACACACACACATCACGTAACTAAAAAAAACAACCACGACAACACAAAGTGTGCAACCTACACAAAATACTGCTTAATACATAAATTAAATATTGAACTCACAGTCCCTCCGTCTTTTATAATAATTTTCTTGGCCAGTAGATTGCTGCGGGCCAGCCGCTTTTTCTTCTTCTTGTCTCCCGTCATTGTAAACTTGCATCCATTCTTCAGTAAAGAAGCGCTCACCTTCTCCATTCAAAAACGTAAATTATCGAAACGATCTCTCCACCTTAGCTAGCCTCATCTTCCCAAAAGACACAGAGACCCGCCCACCTCAACCCGATTCTTCTATCTGATTGGTAGTTCCCTTGCAGATCGGAAAAGTTTCATTGCCCGATTGGTAAAAAGCTACGCCTATCAGATGCTGTTACGCGTTGTTATGAGTGCAAATCGTCAGCTTTATTGGGTGGTATTGAAGCTATAGACCGCCATATTGGTTGTGGTAAATGGATTATTCTCCTGTGTAAACACAAATCGGTGTGTGCATTTGTAATGCCGTTGCTGCATTTGCCATTAAAAAAAGGTTTTTTCAGTTCAATCAAATGACATTTAGCTCACAGCTTTTAGTGGTAGCCAATACCCGAATAGTTTGTTACACGAAAATAACTCGCTTGCAATAAAATACAATGTAGCTGTCAATGGGAAAACAGAGCATGTACATTGAGCATGTGCAACTGCTGACCAGTAATGAATGCAAGATGTTTGTATAATACAACAAGGTATAATATTAAACTAAAAGAAAATGTTTGTGTTCTTATTTATTTATTAACACATTAATGATTCCGAATACACTATAAACAGCTAGAAAGTACTGTGTGAAACAAATCGTCCAGCTTTACATTACCGTATATATTATTATTTATTGTCAAAGAAAGGTAAACTAAAATTAAAAAAAAAAAGTTTACACAATTATTATTATTATTATTATTATTATTATTATTATTATTATTATTATTCCTTTATATATGCCATTACCAAACATGGCATCCTCTTTCAACCCGTTTGACAAGCTGCCGTCCCCCGCTTCAGTCTTTCATTTGATTGGAGCCCACGGACATTCTACAGACACGACCCTGCAGGTGATTGGATAACGCGGTCGTCAATAAGAGAATAGCCTAAACCTTTGCTAAATCGAGTCTGGTGATTAATTATCTTGAGGCAGCATGACAATACAATAATAGCTTTTAACAAATGAAATAAATAAATAAGTACATCATCAATATTTATTTATTTTATTAATAGTTTTAAATCTATATAGTTTAAAGTTTCTTTATAGTTTCTAATAGTACATCATCTTCTCCCACTGAAATCATTAATACTGAGCAGCTGTTCTCTATTCCTGACCCCAGACAGTGTGAACACTGGATCAGTGTTGTTATTTAATTGGGAGAGTCAATGTAAATTAGGGCTATATATTACTAATTAAAAGGATATAAATAGCATCTTTTAAATATTGAGAACTGAAATATCATTTTGTACAAAATAAAAATAAATATCTTGAATAAACCTACACACATGCTTATTCAAGACGCTTTTTTTTATTTTGTAAGATTTGTATTATCACAATGATTCGGATAATTAAGAAGCAGTATAGATTAAGCAAGTGCTTAGCGCTCAATTCACCTGTTTATTGCTTTCAGTTTAAGGGCAACTTAAAAACCATGTCCTGTCCCAAAGTGTTCCGGAATTATGGGGCCAGGTGGCAACCCTAACCTGCCTTGAACACACCCAGTATGGTACTAGACTAAATAAATAAAACTTGACCAAAAAAAAAAAAAAAAACACAGCACAGAAATACACCACCATGTACAATCTTAAGTATCATAGTTGAAATATATTTAAGTTATGTTTCACTGTACATTTGAAACAGGTTTATTATAATCCAGTTAAATTATAAACCTTTTTTTTTTTTTTTTTTTTTTTTTTTCACCCCAGGTAATCCCCAAACTAGTTTTTTCTAAAGATGATTTCATAGAAAACGTCTGCTAAGCAGAACTGTTCTGGCAACTGTTTGGTACGGATTAAGACAACGCTGCCCATATCTGTGCATGGAAACTTACAGCTGCTTGTGTTCCTATCAATAATATATCCATCAATGTTGACAAAAGGCTTGTGCCTGTTATTTACATAAGCCATGCGCATTTATACAAAAACAGCATGGCACAGTCAGAGCAAACATTTGTGTTTTCCGAGACCCGTGCAGTCTGTGTGATGCAGCTGAAACCCCATCTTAACGAGCACTCCCCCCTTGCCAGACAAGGGTTACAATAACATTTAATCGTTAAAATAAACTGATGTAATCAGTGTGAGAAGATTTTATTTATCGCTAGAAATCCAGAAATTAGAATTCTGACATTTAACCCTTTAAAAAAGTGTCCCACAAATAAAATAATGCTAACTTTGTTTGCAACGAGGTGGACAAAACAGGATTTGACAGGTCGGATCTGCTCTGTACAAATCGTCAGTTTCCTCCCCGTGAGACTTGTCGCTCTCAAATGTATTTTAAGAAGAAACCGTTTGAAGAACAAGCGCTCAATCCCTTGTGTACCTTAATTAAAGGGATTTACAAAAAAAAAAAAAAAAAAAATGTATTTAGGGCATTATAATAAACCCTTATGACAGATTGCTCAGTTTCAATAGACTGTCACCACACTGTAGAATGTTTATCACCTCTTGCACTACACACACAGCTTACTGCATAGGCAGGGTTACAGAGTACACCTGCTTTGTGAAATAAAACCACATGAATACAACTCCTATTGCATAGCAGTTTCACCCATTCCAGGTTTTACTATGAGCTTCGTAAGCCACAGTGTACAGGTAACAAGCTCGTGTGTTATTAAACTCACAGTAAAACCACGAATGGATCAAACTGCTATGCAATGGGAGTCAATAGAAGTCATTTTTTTAGGACTATAAGTTTAAATGACACAATGCAAGTGAACAAGACAAGAAACGCATGTGTGTATAACCCTGCATAAATATATTTAAGTGAAATAAAAACAGAAATATACAGGTAAAAAGAGACAATAGATCAAGAATTGCATCCTGCTTGGACCGTTTTATTCTTTGAAATGAAAAGAAAACATAAATCTGGCTTTACAAAAAGGTGGTCAACATCTGCTTTCAACCTGCTTTCTCTCGCTGAAGGAAAAAAAAAAAAAAAAAAACAAGAGTTTCACGAACCCAAAGCACTGCATCAAAAGATATTTCTGCACTTTAATTGCCTGTGTCTAATTCAGGTTTCAATACACTTCAGTTGCCCTTGGGAGCAAGTAATTGTTTTAAACATTGCATCCTGAAATATGGAATGCATCACAAGATCATTCTTACAAAAGCATCCATGTACTTCATGAGTGGCAAGAGTCATATAAAAATAGAGTAGAAAACAAGCACACAAGAGATGGAACACCCTGCTTCTCTCACCACACTGTACAGTACACTTGATCACCATCACACATCCTGATAAACAACAAATTAAAAACAGGGAGAGCAGACCTACACAGGCACACAACTCGAATCCTCAGCTACACACAATGAAAAAAACACCTCTCCATCTAAAATGGAAACGTCAAAAAAAGTTGTACAACACATTCTTGCATTTGGTCCACACAGCTTAGTGCTATAAAGCACCTGAAAACCCCCCCAAAAAACCCAAACACAGTATTGTATCAATCAAGGCACCCGAGTGACTGATTGCTTCACCTTTACTTGCAACTACCATGGTTGTCAGTCTCCTACTAGCAACTGTACAATGCCACGAACCTGCACAGCCTTCTGCATGAAATATCGCATCAAGTGTACAGATTGGAGAGATGAATGTAATATGCATGCAGTATTGGAAACAGCTGTTTCCTGATGCAAAGGGAGGCAGCATACAGGGGGTAAAGGTTAATTGCTGTCATGGAAAGAATATTGGTTTGCAGTTTACTCTTACAGGGAGACACTACTTGTAACTGATCAATTACAGTAGTGAGGATGCAGAGAGAGATGCATATGCAGGACCATGACAGAAGCACCAGTGTTATAAGTTAGTTTTGAAGCTTGATCAAATTATATAGTGCAGCCTCGTTATAAAAGTCAGGGAGACTGCATTAGAGGCTTCTTCCAATGAGAATGGCGTTTGAAAGCTCAGTGGTTCCTTGCTTTAAGAGCAGAAGCAGAAGCAGCAGCAGCAGCAGAAGAGACAAATGAAATATGTATTATAAATAGAGCTTTTTAATTCACTGCCTGGGTCAGAAACTGGACTGGGGGGCAAAGGATATCCCAATGTGATAACGAACAAGATCACTTTGGAATAGGGGCTACTACGACAGCCTGCTTAGACACTGTAGTGAAACCTGTCTGTTGTAGATCGAAGGAGGCCCTTGACACCTCGCTACTGGGATTTCAGAAAACACAAAGCAACTTCGGTTTTCGTCCAGCTGAAATTACTTGGATTGTAGTTTCTAAACATTTTTTATATTTACATTCAATTAAAAAAAGTACATTATACCACCTAATGTTTTGTATTTTCACTGTTACCTGTGCTAAGCGTCCAGGCAGAAAGGGGACGTAACGACTTTTTTTTCTCCAATTACCTCCCTGTGCTGTATGTTCCTATTTCTGAGGGGTGATGCTTCTGTTGCAGCAGAAACAAAACCATGACAGGTTCAACTACAATACATTTTTTTTTTTTTTTTAAATCGCTGGGGTGCAGGGATGTTAACCACTGTAGTGCTCATTTCTAGACTGAGCCAACATAATATACAGACCACCCCATCTCTTCAGAATACTTCCACTCCAGCACCTAGCTAGTATAGTACACAATACAAGGGCTGGCATCCATCACCCTTTAATTGTTCTTCCTAGTTGGCTTCTGCAGTCATAATAGGAAACACCATGAGACCAAAATAATAAAATGGAGGGAGACGTTTAGTTTAAGGAAAAAAACAGTTGACGTCCTCTTTCCACCTTGGAAAATAAGCAGCATCAGTCTTGACAGATGCATACCGTACAACAAAAACAAACTGCAGGTTTAAACCCTATGAAAAAAAAGGCTGCAGGATACAGAGAAGAGCGCTAATGGTTCCTGTTAAAAACCTGGAATGCAAATGTGTTATGTACAGACATTAAGAAAGCAGGGGTATAGTCCCAAAGTTTAGGCACCATTGAAATATTTAAAAGATTTGGTCCACTTTCCAGTAAATTCACACACACCAGTTTAAAACCTTAGTTAACCCATTAAAAAAAAAAAAAAAAAGGTCATGTATTTTATAATTCAGAATAAAAAATAAGGCACAAATTTGAAGACGGGAGTCCGATTACTCCTTTGGTCCTATTTGACAGCACAGAGAAGGCAGCAGGGAACGGAGTAAACAAGCCAGATTTACATCATAGATTAAAATGTAGTCCCTTTCAAAAATACACAAGATTGTTTCACGTTTATAATAATCTCCGTTTTCTCAGACAATAAAAAAAATGTATAAAAATATTAATACAAAAAAAAAAAAAAACGTTCAGCTTGACAACACTGAGTTAAACAAAAAATCAACTAACATATAAAAGTGCTTCGTGAGACAGTCTTGCCGCTTCACTCCCTCTTAACGGAAAGTGAGACTGAACTGCTGTCATCTCCCACGTCGCCATGGCAACAGTAATGGAGCTCCTGTTGGGAGTCAGTCAGTGTAGGGAATGTCGGGATCGGAGAACCTCCTGCTGACCCCTCCGCTGGGATGGCAGTCGTCGGGTCTGGGCTGGGCTGGGAAGGGGTCCTGTCCTGGGAGGAAATACACAGACTGGATGTTGTCTTTGCGCCGCGCCGGCTGCTCTCGTCCCTTTGCCAGACGCAGGACGATGGCGTTGCGGATAGGCAGGGTCTGGCAGCTGGTGCGGGTCAGGACGCCGGGGGGCAGTTTGATGTTGGAGGTGGGCATGGTCGGGGCGCGCCGGGGCAGCTTGGCGCTGTGCAGAGTGACAGAAGGGGATCGTACCGTGGGCGGGGGGAGGTTGGAGTTTGACTGCACCAGCCGCGCTCTGGAATCGTGCAGGAAGGACCTGGGAGGCTTGGCGACTGTGTGCAACTTCCGTTTTCCCAAACGCTTTGCAGGTCCTGAGAAAGTGTAGAAGAGATTTGTTTGAGAAAGCAGACAAAGTATATTAGTTATCGATTGTTAGTCGAATGACATCTAAACATGTGTGTGCGTCTCTCTATATATGTCTATCTATCTATCTACACACACACACACACACACACACACACACACGCACACACACACACACACGAAACACGACTTTCAGGAATGGATCAAAATGTTATGCAATGGGAGTCTTATTTCCATCCCAGCACTCATACACTAAATAAATAAATAAATAAATAAAACAACTGCAGACCCAAAGATTTTTGCTATTGGTATATAAGGCTAGCATTCAACATTAAGAATCTGAATGCTGTTTGTTAATGAATAAATAAAACACAAACCGGCTCAAGAGAGACATGACCACTGTCTCTGACGAGTAGGACAGGTCACATTACAAGTCGTTGGTCCCCTAAAGTCCCACAAAGTCTCGGAAGCAGCCCTTTCTCTATGTGCTTCCTCCACACCCAGTGGACTGCGAGCCCAATGCAGCATGCAATGTAAATAGGAAGTTAAAAGCAGGGCGACTGTACCTTAATACTGACCTTCGGCGTCCAAGTTCCCCGTCCGCTCGTCCAGCAGGCTCTCGGTGCTCAGAGAGGCTTCAGAGTCAAGGTTCTCCTGGTCCGAGCCGGGCTGCTCTAGCTCTGGGAGCCGGTACACTATCTCTTCCCTGGGAGGAGGAGATCAAAACACAACACTGAATTTGGCTGAAAGCCGGTTAGCTACAGAACTCTTCGATAAAGATAAAGCACAGTCAAAATCAGCTAGAAGTTCTAACCAGTGTTCCAGTTTTAAAAGCACCTTTGATAATAATCCCATTGCTCTTCGAAAGTTGCTCGGACCAGCCCGGTGGTGAAGTGGTGTCTTTGAATGGCGCGAGGTTTAAGAGAGCATGGGTCTAGGTATGACTAGCCTACAGGGCCTCCACAGGGCTCGGGTATGAGGACTTACTTCTCTTCCTTGATGGACTTGATGCGCTCTATGAGCGTTTTCTCTGCTTCGTTGTCAGAGTCCGTGGGGCTGTCTTCATGAACAGGGCTCGGATCCACAGCAGATTTCTCATTCACCTAGGGAGCACCAGGGAGGAGACTTCATTAACACAACGATGCGGCTGTACTTACCAGCACTACCAGAGCAATAGTAATCCCTACACTGTGCGTCAAACCAAGTTAGACTGGTAGCCTAAACAAATAAGTTAAAGGATGTATGGTGGCAGCTGGCACCAGGTTAGATAGACCGCAACCTCAAAAGTGAATCTACCATCTGGTTTTAAGGCAACAGTGAAAATAAAGCAGCGATGGACAAGTGTGACTTTTCAGATACACTGGGATCATTCCGTGCAGGTGTTAGTGTTTTTTGATGAGTGGAAGGAAGGTGGATGGGCTCTGGAGAAAGGCAGTCTGCAAATACTGGATATCCAGCAGGCTACAGGAACCCCTGCAGGGAACTGCAGGAGAGGGGTGAAAATGAACCATTAGAAAAGGGAGCTGGGAATGAAAAAGGGCAGTTATATACTGCCTCCTACAGGAGAAACCAAAAAAACAACCTCATGTAATGAGATATGTAGGCTGGTGTATTCCATTCTGAACCCTTGAAATATAGCTCAACTATTACTATTTTTTTTAAATAGATTTTTTTTTTTTTTTTTTATTATTAAATGTACACTTGCTGCACAAAAGCACAACTGTCCAGAAATGCTACTAATATTGTTAACGTCAAATCGGTTTTGAAAGATGTCACTGTCGCAAACGATTTCAAAATGTAAAGTGAAGTGGTATTCATGGGCACTGCTGTGTAATGAAATCACGACTCCACTCTGGGCTGCATGCTGTAGAAAAACAGCCTGCCACGAAGGAGGCGATCCAGAGACGCTCTGGATAACGCAATCCATCACCCCATGCAGCGGTGAAAACCAATACACAACCACCTCTGTGCATTGCTGGTAATGAAACAGGATGCAGAGAACTTCATGCCATGCAGGAGAAAGGGTAGGAGAATGACAGAGTAAACGTGCAGTAGCTGCAGAGACCAGGCAGGGCTGATACGTACCACCGCTCCCTTGTAAGGAGAGAACCTGAGTTCTAAAGGCCAGAGCTACAGAGAAGGCAACCAGGAGAAAAGAAAAAAAACATTTAAAAATCAACAGGGCAAAGCGTGCCAGGAGGGAATCCCCACATCCCGTCACCTGCACAGACCCCCGCGCCACACAAGAGGAGTCCTGCAATTACACCGTGTATCAGGTGTGGGCAACTCTGGTACCCCCAGGGCTATTCCACTCCAGGTCGAACAGGAAGAATTAAATGATGAAGGGCACTGGGACCTGTGTAGGGGTTTAATTGGTTCAATTTTTAAAAGGACATAAGAAGTTTGTCAATTAGAAAAGGCCACTCTGTTCTTCAAGGCTTGGTGCGCTAACAAGGGACATTCTCCCCTACTGAGAGGGAACTTATTTAAAAGCAGTCTTTTCCTAAATGTTCCCAGTGTTTTAGATTAACTATTTAATCTAAATATTTATAATGCTCTGTGTAAAAAGTGCTTCCTACCTTCTGTTCTAAACTTCCTTTTACTCAATTTCCACCCATGCATTATAAAACACCTGCATCAGTTAAAGTGTGTGGATTCAAGAAACAGTTGCAAACACTTTGCTGAAATCCACGCTTAGTGTTTGTATTAGAGCTCACTGTAACGAATGGCAAACGCCCACGGCATAGTGCCGTCCGACCGGAAGTCATGACAGAGCTCACTCTAGATTACCGTGTTCTGTCTCTTCAGTTTGAGCTGGTTGACTGCCAGGGACTCTGCATATTCCAGCTGCTCGATTTCTTCAATCCTCTCGTTATATTTTCTTATCTGCTCGTTTATCAGCATTTCCACACACCTGCAGGCAAAATAAACCCAGGCAAGTTAATTCCAGACTCTGGGTTTGGTTATATTGGATCTTTTAGGTTACACCTTAAAACATCAAGTAACATTCATTCAAACAGACATCCTACATTTGCAACCTTTTATATAGGCAGGCACTCAGAAGCTAACCAGGCCCAACTTATTGCTATAGATGCTAGGAGTCAGGATTGGGGAGGACCCTGCCCTCTTACTGCAGCTTGAACTGGACGACCTCCCTAGCACACCGACGGGACACCCCCCATGCTGGGAAACGTCTGAGACACGCACAGCCGAGGTCAGAAACACTCACATAGTAGTCTTTGCAACATCTTTCATGCTGGTCAGGGGGTCTGCGTTATCAGGACAGCGTAACACACAGGGAGCGTACACGATTGCCAAGGCATTGGGGGTCATCCGGTTATGAGGCTCCTCTTTGGCCACTCTGCAAGAGAGGAAACGCAATAAAAACTAGGTACGAGTGACAGACAGCAACATGCACTACCACTGCCTCGGATAGAAACACAACATTACTGTGAGCTACAGCAATAACACATGGAACAAACACACCTAACCAAAGTTATAAGCCATCTGAGAAACTGGACAAGTGCAGAGCCCCCGAGTTCTCAATATATAGCCTTTACTCCAACAAAAGGGCTGAACCCATGCATAAAGAAGGTGTGTACCAAGTTTATTCCCAGTTATATAAGGAGGCTCCCTGATGTTGTACACCTGGCTGGGAAGGTTAGACAGTGGCGGTGATGCTGCTGCCGTGGGTATTACCTGACCAGGTGGAAGACGAGTCTCTCCAGGGTGTTGTAGTTGGCCTGGGGGAGTTGCTCCAGAATGCGATAGATGGCCTGAAGCTGCTCCTGCTTCCCTGGCATTTCTGCAGGAACAGAGACACATAATGAGCTGGGAGCCACACTACACGTGAAAGGGCCTTATGTTACAGAAAATCTGAAATGCCTGGCCATAAGCAAACAATCTGGTATTGTGAAAAAGACTTTCATCATTTAGTTAATCATAATTAAGTTTCTATTATTTTACTGTTTAGCAAGAATGCTAAACCAATTATTTGACAAACATTTCGACTAGTATATTTATCAGTGTCTTCAATGCATTATCATTATTGTACAGCCAGATTGCATAGATTAGTCCAGACCAGTCTGGCTTGCTCTCCGAGGTCCTGCAGAGAGAGGTGGTGCGCAGTGTCACTTACCCACGGCGTGCAGGAAGTCATTGTAATAGGTGAAGGTCATGAGAGGATCAGGGAGTTCTCTGAGCCACTGTTTGACAATGCCTGTGACAGCATGGATAGGATACTCCTCTAAATTCACAGCGGTGGGATCTGTAGAGGAGGAGGACAGGACACGGGGAGAGGGGTGACAATTATTCCACCAATTTATAAAATAAAATAACCACCACACTGGATGATTTGGCTTTGGGAATATATAGTGTTCACTCGTTATTCCACCGATTCAGCAATTCAAGCTTTCAATATTTCACAGAAAATCAGGGGAAACCAGCTGCTTTAGGCGAATGAACGATTGTCAGACACAATAAAAGAATTTGAGCAAAAGTGTTCAATCACGGTCCTGGGGGGGGGGGTCACTCCACTGCAGGTTTAAGTAGATAATTAACTATTTCAGGGTCTGGATGGAGGTTTAATTGGATCAATCGAACAATTTAGAACAGGGTTGGAACAAAGACCAGGAGTGGAAGGGCCAGCTTTGGCCACTCCTGAATTAGACGCACTAACACCATCTTTGGCCAGTCAAACACTGTGGCTAATCGTGCTGATAATAAAACCTGGAATGGGTAACACTGCTATGCAACAGGAGTCTTATTTTCATCCCTGGTCCTTCCCTCTTCACCCACCTGCTTCCAGCCTCTGCCACAGCTCCTTCATGCGATTGGCGGAGCCGGACTTGCGGTAGATGCCCTCTGTGTACAGCCCGTTCATCTCCACGTGTTCCAACAGGACCTCCAGGACAACGGGCACCGGGTTCTGGTCGCTCGTGAGTGCGCAAACCCGCACGCCAAAGTTCCGGGAGCCTGCCTCTGTTTCACACTGTCAAACAAGAAAACCAGGACTGGTCTGTGCTCTTTCAAAGAAGTTCTAAGTAACACACTAGCTGTACTGTAAAAATCAACTGCTCTGTGTAAGCCAGCCAATCGAAGTATTACTAGACCCAACGACTCTCCTCTTTTCTCATTTAGATTTTAACGTTTAATTTACATCAGTCAGGGCAAGAGACCAGAAGTTACAAACTAGAATGCAATTTTTACAAAACCATAAATGGATATACGTTGAACTGTCAAACTGCACAAACCAGATTCCCAGATCACTGCCGTGTATGGAGCTTACCTTCATCGCGCAGTAGGAGGTGCATTCGTTTTGGATTTTACCGATGCATTTCTTGTGACAGATAATCTTGCAGTCTGAGGAGACGAAAGAGAAGCAGCATTAGTGGCCGTCTGTTTTTGCAGGACACTGCCCAGACTTGCCGATATCTCCAGATGTCTTTTTTGCCTCGCTGCAGAGATTCCGGCAATGCACTCAAAACGTATGCAAACCGAGGAGAGCAAATCGAAACAGCGCTAGACCCAGAGAACACTCACAGCTGCAGATGAGGGCTTTCTCCATGGCAAAGATGTAGGAGGTGCACTGATCACAGGACTGGATGATGTTCACCTGATAGCTGCTGAGCACGTGGCCCATGCGCTTCTCCGACTGAAAGAAAAAGGTTTCAAAATCAAATACACTTAAATGGTTACAAAGATCCTGCAGGTGCAGCTCTACAAGTTGGGCGTGGGCACAGTAGATTTAATACATTCATAAAGCATGAATAAATAAATGGATTGCTTGATCAATGCCTGAGCTTGGGAGTACATTTCCTTAGACTGAGCAACTAGAGCAGGGCTTCCCACACCCGGTCCTCGGGACCTCAGTGTCTTCCGGTTTTCAATCCAACTGAGCTCTCTTAAAAAGTTGCAGATTTCAAAAAGGTACTTAGGACCGGGTGCATTAGCAAAAGCCGATCGCCAGATCTCCAACGCACATGCAGATATCCTTGAGAAAGCAGGTCTGCTTATTTTTGGTATAGTAAACAACAACCATCTGGAGTCTTCCCATCCCCAATGAGAAACCGGTCATACTTACACACTTGTCTTTTTTCCTTCTCTTCCGAGCTTTTGTGGGCTGGGGAAAAAAAATGAAGGGGAACATTTGAAAAAACCCTTGTACTGAAATCCCAAATAGTCTCCCAAATATTCTGCAAGCAAACCAGTTTGGAATCGGGTCATGTCTCCCAAACCCGTTCCTCTGTAAATGTATCTCTGAATTCAAAGTAATCCTCTGTTTCTCAGCCCGGGTGCGGCGCTGAATGACCGGGCAGCTCTCTACCTTGGCGGGCTCGGCTTCCTCCTTCTTGATCTCGGCCCGGATGAAGCCGTCCAGCACAGACTGGAACAGGTTGACCACCAGCTGCACCTCGGCCTTCTGCTTCTCCCCGGCCAGGCTGGCCACCTTCACCTGGTAGTTCTTCATCAGGTTCCTGTAGCGAATGTTAGCCGCCTGGTTCTGGAACAAAGACAAGCCAGACAAAGTCTGAGTACTCGAGCAGGAGCAGTCGGATTTCCTGTAACATCAGGAAGAGACTGAATCCTTGGTTTCCGATGCTCTTGTGCGCTCTTACCTGACGGCTGTACATGGTCTTGATATTCTCTCGGAACTGCATGGTGGCCATGATGAAGATGTTCTCTGTGTCCGACAGCTGCTTCCCACGAGACCGCAAGTCGTTCACCTGGCCAGAGAAGAGAGTTCACTTAAAGAAATAAACTCAAAAATGGGTGGGCTGGGACAGAAAAAATAAAGACCCATTCTAGGTTTTAACAGAAGCTTGATTAGCTACAGTGCTCAGGTAACCAGGTGTGCTATTAAACTCCTAAAACCAGGAACGGATCAAACCGCTATGCAATGGGAGTCTTATTACCATCTCTGGTGACGTCTCCCTGTTAATAAGCTTATTAGAAATTAAAAAAAAAAACAATCCAATGAGAGAACCAGAACATTTTTGGCACCACAAGTTTATAAGCAGTATGTGCTTACTAGGAGTGTTGGTACTGACCCCCAGCGAGGGGAGCAGGGCTCAGACTGACCTGGTTGCGGAGGAACTCGTCCAGTTCCTTCAGCTCGTTGGTGCTGGTGATCTCACGCTGCAGGGAGGTGTGCCACTGCTCTGAACACTGGGGGGCGTTGCTGATCTTGATGTCTGGGTTCTTCTTCGACTTTGGGGAAGGGTCCCCTGGGTGCTGCAGGGGTTCTGAGCACAGGAAAGACAGTCAGACAAGACACTGGGGGGGATGGGGGAGCACAGGACACAGGGTCCTGCTGGACAGAAGCAGTGTGGCTTTTGTTTGTAGAACCATGGTGAGTTGTCAATTAACTCTGAAGAGAGCATTTCAGGGTTTTTTTTTTTGTTGCATTTTTGGCTAAAAAAAAAATAAAAAGATACAGAATAAAACCCCACGAACTTGTTACCAGGATACCTAGCCTTTGTGGGTGAAAAAAAAATAAAATAAAAATACTAGTTTAAGTATTACCACTTTAGGCCACTAGATGTCAGTATAATGCAAAAAAGAGCAGTGTAAGCAGTGCAATGATTGAGGTGAACTGGCATGGCTTTGTGAGAAAGCACAAATACCGACTGCCCACACCGTGCTTCACTATTGCTACAGTAGCTATGCAGTTGGGGGTTTATTTCCATCCCTGGATAGGTTATTGGCAGGAGGGGGGGTGACTGCCCAAAGAGTGTTTTGAGGATCTAATTCAGGGGTGGCCAAAATTGAACCTTCTAACCCTGTTCTAAATCATTTTATTGGACCAATTAAAACCTGGCAAATCTAAGCTTCATCACAATTGGATAAGCGCTAAATCAACACACTGGTAGAATTCACTGCCTACCCCCCACTGCTGTTCCCCACAGTGTTTTTTAACCTGTTCTTAGCAAACATTTTTACCTTTGACTTTATTCAGCTGCATGCATTCAGCCACGGCCTGGGAAAACGTAATTTCAGGTTCTTCCGGAGTCTGCAAGTCTTTGTTAGAACGCTTATCGTGTTTCTTCAGGATCTTGCGGAAGAAGCCAGGCCTGGAACAGACACAACACAGAACGCTTGTCAGAGCCGGTCAGCGCTGCATTCACAGAGATGGAAAGAAGACTCCTATTGCACAGCAGTTTCACCAGCTCCAGGTTTTACTAAAAGCTTGATTAGCTAGTGTATAGGCAACAAGCTCAGGTGTGCAATTCATAGCAAAAAACCAGGAAGGGCTCAAGCTGCTATGCAATGGGAGTCTTACATCTCTGTTTTTTTTTAAATATTAATATTTACAATTGAAAGAGATCACCAAGGCTTCTCCAAGTTCTTAAAGGAGAATACTAACTGCAGTATAAAGTTGCATTATTTAGTCACATGTTTGTTTCCGACTCTTAAATCACAATCTCTGAGTTGTGTGTCGGCTCATGATTACGCCAGTGACCTGGAACACTGGTCTTGCAGTTCTCCCGTTTAATATTTGATCTGAAGAGAAATATATCACAACACCACACCTGGTTTACGGTTTCTAAGTTTATAGCTACTCTCTCGTTTGTGTTACAGTATTAGATCCCCCCCCCGCAACGAACAAACATGCAAAAACGGATCACTATTTAACACTGTTGCCCCACTGCATCGCATTCTGCATTTAGACACATCTCAGCAGCCTTTGCAGGACAGCTTTGTGGAAGTATATTACTGCAGATCTTCTGTATTGAGAGCAAAGCCGCTCCCTCCTTCTGTCCTTGGGAACGAGACACTAAAAGAGGAATTTTAGGAATCTGTTTTAAAAAAAAAAAAAAATCTCTGGAAGTGTTTTTATTCCTATATTTGGAAAGAAAACAGCCGGCATCGTTTTTCACTGTCTTGTTTTTAGTTTACATAAGAGCAGGGGCGATTTCCCACAAGCACCTTCACTGGAATGATGTCATTCAATCACAGCATCTGTGCAACTAAAACGTGTATTTATATTAGTGCTTATTTATATTCATTCCCAGGGTGACAGAGGTATTACAAAGGGCAAGATGGCACTATCTGTTAGGTGAAGTGCATTGTACTGTTTCTAGGAGAAGCCTGTCATTATTAGCAGCTAATGGGACGGTATCTGTATTGTACTTGGAGTCTGGTGCCGGGGGCTGGGGCTGGGGTTGGGGCTGGGGCTGGGCCTGAGGCTGGGACACAGCTACAGTCTCCTGGTGGCCTGGGCTCTCGTTCACTCGTCTCTTCAGGTTGGGCTGCTTCACCGAGTCTGTGAAGGATCTGGCAGGAGCCTGCGAAGAAAAGAAGAAAGCAAAAGCAGGCATTATATTGCGGGAAGGCAGGGTAGCTTTGGACAAGCCACAGAAATTGGAAGGTCAAAGCTTTTCCCATCATGCCTCCTAACAAGCAAACCCGGACTCCCACACTGTCTAGAGATTCAATATCCAGCCAATGAGAAAGGTACAGTGTAAGTGTCTATGCAGGAGCTACACTGGGCATGCACAGGCATTGCTGGAGGTTAACCAGGCTGAATATTAGTAGCATCTCCAAATAGCAACCCAGCTCCAGTCGTCTACACAGGTACCACTGGGTTACCCCAGACAGGGGCTGTATGCACAGATACCCCCACACCTCATTGCACCCGGAGCAGGAACCATGCAAAATCTTTCTGTCGCGCAAAGATTTTTATTTTTAATGTAGCACCAGTTACAATTAGCTATGTTTTGTTTTAGCCATGAACACATTTGGATTTCCAGTAGATCTTAAAAAAAAAACAAAAAAACACCAAATTATCAAAGAGATACATCAGCTACTGAATTTAAATCTACTGGCACGTGTGTTTTAAAGAAAATATAAAAATAAAACCAATAAGTACGAGCAAGACAGAGGCTTAGCTTTTGGACACTGAGACCAGTTAGCTTCATTACAAATCAATACTGTTATATATTAAACCAGTAACTACAGCACACAGACACAAAGATTTCATCACAGTTCCACCAGTGTGTTAAACCTGCCCCTCTATCCAGTGTTGTACCTGCCCCTGCCCCTTGGGGGATAAGGGGGAGACGGGGGTAATAGGGGGGAGGGGTGAGGTCCAGTACTCGATATCCTCCATCTCCACACTTATATCGATCAGATGACTGTGCATGAGGCCAAGCCTCCGCTTGTGATGCCCAAACTCCTAAAGGTTCAGAGAATTCACAAATCAAGCTGCGGCCGTTTATCAAAAAGAAGCTGTGCCCCACAAACTGCCTCAAATCGTTTTGGCCAACCTGACCACCTTGTCAAACGTGCGCCCCTTCGAGAAACGACTGTCTGTGGAAGGGTCAGTTAGTGCCGAGGGCGATCGTTAGATTATGTTTCTGTACCACGGAGTAACTCTGCCAGGTTACAGGTTACGGTTAACCTGTGTGTGTGAAGATCTCATGGCATTTTCCCCGTCTTACAGAAACGTATAAAACAGGATTTACAGTTTTCCAACTTCTGCTTTGCATCAACCCCTACCTCGTTCTAATCACCACCTCAGTGACATTCTGTACAGGAGGCGTGACGTATTTAAGTTTGCAGATCCCAGAACTCTCTTTTGGACCAAATTCCCTAAGGATTTGCTCTGAGGTGTAGTACACAGCTCAGAAACAGCTTCATGTATTTGTTTTTTTGGGTACAGGAGCGTAAGGTTTGTGTAGGAGTATTGCTATTTCTTTAAAAAAAATACATGGGTGCTCTATGTACAAAAGCAATTGCTTAGTGATTCTAGACCATTTATATTCTAAAATTTAAGCTAACAAAAAGCAGACATACTGTCACATTAAAAATAGACACAAAACCAGCAAATACAAAAACAATGCAACAATTTAAAAAAGAATACAGCACATCTATACAACCTACACCTGTTGGATGTCAAATACATTTTAGATTTCTAAAGGAAAATGCCAGCACACCTATAAAAAGACTGAGGGAGAGATGATTCTTATTATTATTATACAAGTCTATAACAGGGCAGGGATCACAGCATTAACAGAGGGTGATTAAAAACAAAAATCAGCCCGTCCTGTGAGATCGCCCCAGCGCAGCAAGAGAAAAACTTTAAAACCACTAACCACTTTTTTTCTGTATGTTCCACTGGTACTGTAGTCCAATCCAGGGAGGCTCGGCTTAGGCAAGTCCTCCAGGGAGGTGGAGATCCCTTTAGTCCTGGGGGGTAGGGAATGGGGAGAGAAACAAAATAGTTCCATAACTGAAATGCAAGATCGAAGAAATTAAATAAAAGTATGCGATTCCACTTGACATCCTTACTGTGAAAGCGTGCGTTTCTCCGGCGACGGGCTCTCCTGCTGGCATCCTTCAGTTTTGATCTTCTCCTTCCACCTCTCGCCCTTGTTCCGGAGCGCGGTCTGGTTGCTGTACCGATGGAGAGTGCCACCCGTGGGGCTGCTCGGTTCCTTCTGCCCGTTCCGCTGGGCCTCCTTGCCCTCCCCTCCACCGCTGGAGTTCGTGGAGCTCAGAGGGAGGGATGTGGGCCTGGCCACATCGGGAGGGAATTTCCCCTCCTTCTTCCCAGGAGAGTCCTTCATCTTCCATTCTACAAAGGTGTACTGATCCAGCTCCTTGCTGTCCGACCGCTCCTTCAGCTTGCTCCCGGTGTCTGGTTTCTCCCCCTTGGCGGGGGAGGGTGCTGTGGTAGGGGCAGGGTAGTCACCCTGCCCTGGGGTGGATACCAGTTTGTTCTGCAGCTTGTCGTGCTCCAGCCCCCTCTGCCGCCTCCTCTCCCTTTTATCCTGACTGCGTGGGAGCTTGTCGATGCTCTCGGCCGAAGGGGTTCTCAGGTAGAGAGGAGCGTCTCCCTTCCTTGGTTCAGCCTTCGAGGTCTCCTGCTCTTCTCCTTCCTCGCTGGGCTCTCCCTTTGCCTCCTCTAACTCCATGCTCTCAGACTCCTCCTCAGTATCGTTCACCTCTGTCTGAGGATTTGTCTTGACCTCCTGTGGTCCTTTTTCTCCCTCCTCCTCCCTGGCTTGCTCTAGCTGGGCTGCTGCTGCTGCTGCTGCTGCAGCAGCTGCTGCTGCTTCTTCTTCTGCCCTCTTTCTGGCAGCCTCCTCCTCCTCAGCCAGCTGCTTCTCCACACTCATAGCTCGATACCTGGGGGACAGCAATGCAAGGGCATAAACAGATTGAAACGTAGAACACGTCTATCTAAGGGGTGTTCAGTAGGGCAGTGCTATCCCTCTTCCCTCCAAACTCAACCAGCATCCCAGCATGACTAGAGCGCACTGTCCTTCTAATGAGACTTTAACCTAAAGTTGTGTCTGCTCTGTGAAAAACAAAGGAAATATAGGGGTCTGCAGAACTCTGCTAGGTCTTTAGTCAACAATAGAGGGGCTATCGAACTGTGGCAAGAATATGGGTATAAAAATAGGTGAAAAAAACCTAACCATGCAGTAACAAGAGAACTAGAGTTAGTTTGACAGTTTCCTTAATTATCCGGTATAATTGCCTCTAGAGGCTTGAGAATAGATCAAAGCAGGAAACACACACTGGAATACAGCACCTCTATGGGAATTCCGAGACTCCAAATAAAAAAAAAAAAAAATGACAGGCAAGGATAAGTGCTTCTTTATTTGTTAGCCAGACTTTGATTTCTCAGCTCCTAACAGGACGCAATGAGAAAACCTGCCAGTAGTCACTGGGACCAGGGGAGAATGCCAGGGTAAGGCAGCCAGGGTTCAAGGAGGCAAGCAGACTAGGAAAGCGCTGTGAATCCTACCTCCTGCGTGCGGAGTGCCCTCGGACCACAGCCTGCAGCTTCCGGATCCCGTCCAGCTGTTTCCGATAGGCCAGTTTCTGGGAGTAGCCACGCCACAGCGCTTGGATAGTGGTGGCAGCACTGTGCTTGTGTCGGATATAGGAGCGCCAGCATTTCTGTAAAAATTATTATCAAAATAATAAGAGTGGGCTTACCAGCGTAACAAGAAAAACAATTTATAAATAAAAATATTACTACTGTAATATTAATATTGGTAACTATTAGTACTACAGTGCAATTTCTCTATTAAAAACCACCAGTTTAAAATAAATATTTTGGTTTTGCAAGATGTGCTATTGTACCATAGAAACCCTCCCAGGAGGGCATTAGAAATGTTGACCCTCGTCGCTGTGTTAGAAGACACATGCACAGCATTCCTTCAACGGCCCTTCCTTTGATGGGTTTAACAGCGCACGTGTGTTTGCTGTAAAGGGGTGTGCGTGGCTGGGTGAGCTGGGGCTACCTGAATGGTGGCGGCTGCCTGCCTCATGCGCTGGTAGTGCCTCCTCTCCAGCTGGGCTCTGAACCAGCGCTGCAAGAAGACGATCTTCCGGATCACTTCCTTGTGAAGGGTGTCCTGCAGCCTCTGACGCTCCGCCTCCTTCATGAACACCTGCACACACACACGCTAATTACACATGGCACCATAGACGAGACTGGCACACACTGCTGTGCCGAGCAGATTAAACCAGAAGGCAGATATGCGTTCTAGCACCACAGGTATGCTATCACTGTAAACTCTAATGATCAGACAATATCATATTAAAAGGTATTGGGTTTTAAAAAAAAACAAGGATGGAAATAAGACCCCTATTGCATAGTTTCACCTATTCCAGGTTTTACTAGGAGCTTGATAGGCCAGTGAGTAGGCAGCAAGCTTGGCTGTGTCTTAGTAACCTCATAGCAAAACCCAATGGATCACACTGCTAAGCAATGGGAGTCTCATTTCAATCCCGGTTTAAAAACATGCCAATCGTTGTTGTTTTTATCTACTATGGCTCTGCAGGTAATCCTGGCAAGCAGCATGCAACTATACAACATCTTCAACAAAGAAATATTATAAAACAGTAATCAGGTTTTTTTAAATTGCGTTTACTGTACCTCTCATTTCTACACACCAGTTTTGAGCCTCTGGCTTCTGAACTTCTACACAGCGTTCTCTTTGTCTCTAGTAAGCACTATGGGTTCTACCCACATCCCAAATAATAAAGCGTGATTGGAATACAGTAATCTGTGCTGAAACTGACCTTCGTCTTCCCGATCTGGTAATTGTTCTTGTTGAAGCCCATTTTCTCAAACAGAGCCGAGATCTCGTCTTGGGAAGTGCAGGAATTTTTGGGCAGCAGCACCCGGAACTGTGCCACGAATTCCTATAGAAAAAAATGAACAGAGTAGCGAGCAAACGTATTAGAACACTTCAAGAAGTGTCATTTATATCCTTTTCAAACCCCAGTCCACTGTTGTGCTTTAATTCTCATGCATTCTACCATGTGGCTGTGTTCCTTTTTCTCTTGCCATTTTAAAATGCACGTGTGGCCTATTAAAGTCATCAATTAAATAAGACAATCGCAAGTTTCCCTAGACTTTCAATTACAGTGGTTTGATTTCATCTGCACAACAACATCCAAGCAGAAGCAATGGGGTGTTCTAATAAATTTGTACTGTATATTTAAAGAAAAGAGCGAATCCAAAAGGCATCATTCTCAGCACAAGGTCATCTTCCAGCTTACCTGGAAGGTGTATTTGGCACTGTAACCAGAGTGCCGAATCCGAACCGTCTCCAGCATCCCGGTGTACCTGAGCTGCTGTAGAACCAGCGCGTCATCGAAACGCAGCTCCATCTGCGTACAACACACAGGTGAGTTATTGATGCAGAACCCATGCACGAGGGTTCTGAGAGGGCCACACAAACATCGATGAGCAGAGCTGGTTTTTTCATGGTAAACATTTGCTCACTTCACAGCTCTGTGCAGTCAACTACTAAAAGACCAGAATGCTTCTCAAATCTATTACGATGTGATTTGTGGAAAACTGTCTTTATGCCAGACGTGGGATAGTTATACATATTTGCTTGAATGACTTAGATGTTAAAATTTACAGCCAGGACTATTTCCTACTGTATGGTAATTCACATTTGTGGTTTTCTGTGTCATGGGATTAGGAAGAAAGCAGACAGCTAACGTCTCAAACGACAGAGAGAGCGAGAGAGCGACTCCACCAGCACACGAACATGCCAGAGGGGAGACTGCGCTCTCCTGAGTCACCACCTCTAACACACAACTAATCAGAACAGAACAGTCAGGGTTTCTTCTAGATCTGTGCTGCTCTGGGACTTTAGATATGGTGCCATTGTTCTCAACTCCTTTGCAAGCACTGTGTATGGCGCTTTCATGCTGTCAATTATGAAACAAAGGTTTTGCAGTGCTTGGCAGAACGACTGTAGGAACCGTGCAAAGAAAAGCAATTTAGTGACTGCTTCAGTGAACACTAACAGACTGAATGCATTAAAAACTAATTAAATACAATGCAGCGCTCCCTCAATATTTTACGATTCAACAATGAACATATTCTGTTTGTTCAGAGTTTTTCCGTTTTGACAGTACAGTGCATCTTCCTTCCTGCAAGCCCCCGTGTACAGACCCACCTTCTCAGAGTTGGAGCGGATACATCTGATAAAGAACGGCTCAGCTCTCCCCAGCGTCTCCATTAACTTGCTCAGCGAAGTCTACAAAACACAAGCTTGTTAAAATAAACACAAATCTGAAACCCAAGATGAACGATCACGGTCTTGAACCGGGGGGGGGGGGGGGGGGGGGGGTAGACAAGGAGGAAATATGGTAAATAATCAACCATAATTACCTTGTAAAATAGGGTTGTTAGTGGTTGGCTGCATTTGAATGGAGGAATAGCTAAATAACTCATTTCTATTATAACAGTCAAGATAGCAGAAGTAAACTGTAGTCATATAGTATATGAGCCTTCTAGAGTATACATACCAGGCATAGCGAAGACACAGACAGAGAAGCGCCCAATACCTCCAGGATCATCATGGACCCTTGATGCTCTAGGGAACTTGATTAATTGCCTATCTTTGTTAATACCAGTGGGATGTACATTATCTAAACAATAACGTGCAATTATTGTGGAATCTAATGTGGGTATTGGGAACGAATGGTCAATAAATTGAAACACGGTCTGGTTTTAATTCCAGGTTTACCCAAATTCATAAACCTTACAAGCAACGAAACCTGAGCAAATAACCTGCACTCTACTCTGCTGTACTGTACTGTAACAAGACGGCATGGGTTTAGGCCAGTGGTCCTCAAAGCTGTGCTCGGGGACCCCTGGTCTCAGCTGCAGCGGGAGAAGCAGCCTCTTCTCACCTGGAACTGAGCGCTGATGCTGGGCGGTTTCTTCTTCTTGTGCAGGTGCAGTAGAGACTTTGTGGTGCGGTCGTGCAGGGTCCGGCTCACGATGTGTTTCAGAGACTTGGAATCCAGCAGGTTCTGCAGAGCGGAGAGACAACCAGACAGTGGAACCTCCAGTACCACACACAGGGATGGGAAGACTCCCCCTATTGCACAGCAGTTTCACCCATTCCAGGTTTTATTAGGAGCTTGATACGCCACAGTGCAAATGTAATAACTCATACTAAAACCAGGAATGGATTAATCTGCTATGCAATGGGGGTCCAATTACTGTGTATAGATCTTTACAGGTTACAGTACAGAAAGTGTTACGAACACCTCTTACTGCTTATCTTACTGATATTACCGTGCTTGCTTTCTATCTATAAAAACGTTCCTATTAATTATAAATCATTTTAAAGGATTCTTCAAAAAAAAAAGTTAAGAATTCCAAAAACTGTCTTCATGTCTGGTAAACATTATTACCCAGCAAAGGACTGTCACGGCTATTCACAATTCTGCGTATTCACAATAAATATTTTCTATGCAACAAAATAGAGGAGAATGGAGGAAAAAAACACTGGGAAAACATAGCAAAAAAATGATATTTTTTTGTTTGAAGATTAAGAAATAAAATGTCAAGTTTACCTTAGGAATGAGCTGCTTCTGTTTGGTACTTTTATTTTTCCTGTTGAAATGCAAAGTTAGAGTTTTCTTTTGTTAGGGAGAGGTACGGCATTGAAAAACTGAGGATCGTTTGAAGAGGAGCAAGCGCAGAGGCAAGCCGTGCGATGGGAGACAGTAACGAAACAAAAGGGGGCAGAAGAATGCTGCAGTCAGCAGTGAAGAAACAAAGACAGGCAGCCTGCCCAGCAGGGGGGTGTATGCTTCCAAGCTGTGACTCAAAGTGCAGTGACTGCATGAACGCAATCACAAAGCTGGAAACAGAGACACGATCACAATAACAGCAGCCCGCTGCTCTACAATGCTGCTGGACTGAAGTGACAAGCTCACACTGTTCCAAATTCAAAACTCAATGAATCTGGATGGTCAGGGACTTGGCTATTGGAAGTATTTTAAAAGTATTTAAGTGCTATGTAAACAAATGATCCGACCTTCTTTAAGTAATGCATGCAAAGTTCAAGCACTGCATTCCCTCCCTTTATGAAAAATGGACTAGCATGCTTCCTTCAACACAAGCATGCATTAGCTAGAGGGATCTAACAAAGCACCCGGAGCAGAATTATAAAGCAGTCTCGTGTCTTGTGCGCTTATGTGTACAAACTTGTTCAATCTAATCTCTTAAGTGCCAAGAGATGATAATAAATATTGTTTAGTCTCATTTAATGGCATTTGCATGTAACTTTGCAGACAGGCTACCCTAGGATAATAAAGGAAACATCGCTATCACGTAAAGCTATATATATTTGCAACCCTTTTATTATGCGTTTCTCGCGTATGAAAACAAAAACGTAAACATTTTTGGCACGAATATCAGATTCCATTAGTATATTTGACTACAGGCCTGTTTTGTGTGGAACTATCTTTCCTGTACTACTACAACGATGTGCAGCTTTGGGCGGATTTATCTTTCCTAGCCCTGCAGTGTTGAAAGAGTTAACTATTCAGAATGCCCTGCGTCCTACATTATAGAATCTCCAAACGCCCCCTAGAATACTTCCAATTAGCTGCAGCCCCACACTGGGCAATGGCTGCACTGTAGACTGAATCTTGCCAGGTTAGCAAACTCACGGGAAGTGATCCCGTGGGTGCTGCAGACGACTCCAGGACTGGAGCAACTTGCGTGGGTCTTCACCTTCCCACGGCAGGCCCTTGATACTGTGGATGATTTGGGCATGCATGTCCCTGATTAGACCGCAACCAGGAGGACAGGGAGAGGAGAAGGGAGGGGAGAGCACAACAAAGGGAAGGATAGGGTTAAACAACTCCAAACACCCACAAACCACACCAGTGATTAACCACAAGCAAGGCAGTTTCAGGAGCAGGATGTTTTTTCAATATCAAGATCACCAGCAGCAATGCGACATTAATGGCAAAGCTGAGCCACTTCTCAAAACCCAATTAGTTAAAACACAAGGGATGTTGAAAATAACCCAAAATCACTCACTTTGCAAATTTTATTAGCATTTTTTGCACACCTATAATGTCACCCAGGGGCAAAGCTGAATTGTGTTTTTTTTGTACCTATAACTTTAAAAAAAGTTTATGCAGACAAAAACATTTTGACCACTATAGATCTTTAAAAAAAAAAAAACACCTGACAAATTACCAAAATTTGTCGACCTTCACAAGGTTTCCTTTAGGTATAACTCAATGCTGATTCTTTCACAGCACACAGTGCCACCCGGTGGTTGCATGCAACTGCATGTAAAACCAGTGACTGGGGCAAGAAAACTCTGAATAAATAAATCCTTGCTTCTCAGTCCCTGCAAGTGATCTTAACACACTCTGGGTCCCTGCATCCTGAAACGATACTGCTTGTGCACTTGTAAAGGTGATAATCACGTTCACTTGTTGTCCGCACATCATGCTCCATCGACATGCTTTAGTTGTTTTAGTATCCCGGTGATTTATCTTACTGTTAACCCCACACCTCCCAAGTCGTAAATCAGAGGTTTAGTGGACCTGACCCATGCACTGCATTCTTGGATTACACTGGCGAGCCAACCCAGGCTGGAGAGAGGCCACCGGATCACAGGGGAAGCTCAAGACACACTGGAGGAGGATCCCTGGATTCCCCCCCCCCCCCCCAACTGGACCAAACTGATTCTCTTAAAATGAGGGGAGCCACTTTCACAATCGTTTGGAATCAAGGCATGGGTCAATTCCTATTCCATTTCCTTTTTAAAATCAATTCCCAATTTGTACAAATTAATTGTTATTTTAGGAGACACGACAATTGGCGGGATTGTTTAACTGCTTTCATTTGAAGCCGATTTAATTGTCTGACAGAGACTTCAATTGAAGTAATTTGTTGCCACTGTCAGAAGCTCGTTTTAGCAGAATACTGCTAATTGCAATTTTGATCCATGATGTGTTGAGATTGATTAAAAGGGAACAGGAATTGGAAGTTGGAAACTGAATTGAAAAACAGGAATTGACCCCAACCCTGTTGAAACACGATCCCTGGTCAACCTCCCAGTCCACAGCTCCAATCAGCTCATTCCCTTTGTGTTTCTTTATTAAAAAAACAACAAAAAACTTTAAATCTGAACACTACAAATGCACACTCATGATGGTCTTCTATGATAGAGAGCTAAAAGTCAAACTTTTATTGGGTGTTGCTGGTGCGGGCAGTAACAGGCCATATTTGACTAAAGCCCAAAGCTGCATTGATAGATTCAATCTCTGGCTTGCATTTCTGCACCTAAGCTCAGCTAATTTACTTTACTATTACATTAAAATGAAAATGCCCCACCCAGCCTAAGTCTTGCGTTCTTCCAGGAACTGCTTCGATTCACCTTCTCCACCCTGATTTAATTTCCCATGCAACCTACAGGGCATTTTCTTTTTAGTGGCTTCGGTTATTTTGCCAGCTTCCTTCGGTTAGAGGTTTATCAGGCTCTGGCAGCCTTTCGAACTTTCCTGTGTATAAATGTGTACAAATCATAACAAGACCAGCCCGAATCAAATATTGCACGGTGTTCCCAACAGCTGAGCAGTGATTTAAAGCTATGGACAGAACAGCAGATTCTGAAATCACAAAGGAACTGGTGCAGAGCTGGGTGGCTCTAGTGCTTTCAAAAGGAACTCTTGCTGCTTCAAGATATCGCCTTTAGACTGACTGTTCTTGTGGTTTGATAAGAAGCCAGATCTCATTAAGTTACATTAAACTTGTAATGCAATGACATGTTAAATAATTCAAGCTGTCTGTCAAGCAGTAGTGACTGCTAGACTCAGCTAGTCCACAGTATCAACCCCCTTTACTAGTTAATCAATTGCACACAGGTAATTATAAACACATTTTATCTTTGAAAAAAAAATCAGAACGCAACTTGTGTTTATGTAATTTGATACATTTAGACTTTTGCGGTTAACACAATTGGAGTAAGCTATCATAACAATATAGCAGCGCATTTAAAACAGGTAGATGCCAGTTAAAAAAAAAAAAAAAAAAAAAAAAAAAAATTTTTTTTTTTTTTTTTTTTTTTTAAAGTAGCCCGTCCTCAAATGAGAACCCACTTAATGGGTTAAGCACTTGTTAATTGCATACTTAACAAATGCCAGTTAATTGCATACTCAAATGCCAGTTAATTGCATACTCAAATGCCAGTTAATTGCAACTTTTTGGTTCCCTAGAGGAGTTCTGAAGTGGCTCTGGAAGATTCTCTCCCCACCACCCCCCCAGTCCCATCCCATCCCCTCCACACCCAGTCTGTCTTGAGCTTACAGCCCCTCCCCCTGGTGCCCGTCTCCTCCAATCCACTTACTTCTTATTTGAATAGCTAGTAAAGATGTCTTCGAAAGCGTCTAGGGAGCACTCATCCAAATTATCAAAGGAGAAATCGAGCAAAGAGAAGCGGCTGTGGAGGGAACAAAACGGCACAACCACTGTGAGCCACCTGAGTGCTTCTCACAGGGTTGGGACAAGCGGATAACTCCCTAAACTGGGATTAAGAGATTAGGTGCCTTTCATGGGGAAGATTATAGAGGAAAGCACGTTGTGGAGGACGCTCTCCAGAATAACTTCATTGAAAAAACGATTTTAGATTTGTGCTTACCGGTACACTTTCTCAACGGGCGTGTTTGCTCTCTGGAGCTCTCCCAGCGGCACACGAGATCCACGGCGTACAACACCTGAAGGGTGAAGGAAAAAAATCTAAATGAATCTGCGCCATTAACAATCCTGCAACCGAGCCCAGCTGCTTTATGCTAGCCTGGGTTTACAAGGGTGTCTCACCTGCCGTCTTGGCTGCCCAGCGTCGTCCTGCCTCACAGAAGGCTGCTATGCCCCGGATGGCCGCGCGGAGGATTGCCCAGCGGAACACTGCCACTGGGTCCATGCCCACCAGCTCGCGGATGTAGGCACGGTCACTACTCCGCAGCAGCGCCACGATGTCCGGCCGCATGTAGTCTGTGTTCTTCTCCCTAAAGTCCTGCAGAAGAAAATTGAGAAAGGCTTGTAGTCGAAATGTTTGCTGTTCAATTTCTTTTAGTGTGACGAACTGACCGATTCCCACTGTATACTATTCGCTGCAAGGTAATATATCCCCTTAAAAAAAAAAAAAGTTTCCCCATAGCAAAAGCACAGCAAAAGCATGGTAAAGCATAGGTAAGCATGGTGAACAATAGTAACGTATGTTAAAAGCATATTATTAAACATGGCAAACCATGGGAAAAGCACATGGTAAACTTTTATAAAGGTAATATGCGCATATGCAATCTATCTTAAAATGCCTTCCTTACCAAATACGTACCCCACCACACAGTAAAAACACGACAAAATCTGATTCGCTAAGCTTTCCTTCAGCATTCGGACAGTGCTTCATATTGGGCTTTAGAGCACACATGTCTGGCTCTGTACCTTGATCTGATACTTGACTTTCCCTGCAAAGTGTCTGATGATGAAGGCTGGCTCCATCACCGGGGTGCCCACAAAGAACTGGTTGCCGTCATGTTGCTGCTTGAACTTTGCCAGCAGGGTCTTGTTGGTAGCATGTGGAAAACTACGGAGAGACAGACAATAAAAAAACACTCCTGTATTGAACTGTGTTTGAAACATTAGCGCTGCCAATTCATATGGGGCTGAGATAGCGCTTGGAGAGGCACTATAACCTCCTCCTGCTGCAAGTTTGCCTAGCAATTGTAGCGGCAAGACATAGTTAAGGCAAGGAGGAAGCTTGTGACCAAACTGAGGAATGCAAACAAAACAAGCTGGCCAGTAAGGGGTGCACGTTGCTAATAAAGCAGCAGCACTCAGTCCTAGCTCAGGTAGGGCTCTTACTTGCTCTCCTCATCCAGCAGGTGGAACAGACCGGTTGGTTTCTTGCTGATCAAGTGAATGCAGCCCACGTTGTCCGTGTACTCTATGTTGTGCCAGCTGATCCCCTCGCTCTGGTACTCCTCCTGCAAGACGGAGGGAGGGAGGGCTTGGCGATTAACCCGGACATGCATGAACTATTAGAAATAGCTGAGAATTGCTTTATATGGGGGGAGAGAAATTGCATCCTCAAAAGGAGGTCATCATGCATTTGCATCTTCAGTATGTCACCATATAAAAGGAGCAGAAATAATTTATTTGGTTCATTTTAAATTTGTCCCCATACAAGGTCGCCATGCATAAAAAAAAAAGGTGTTAAGAGGCGTGGCTTTGGGTATACAAGCCTCATGGCAGGTAGTGTAGACAGTGACATGAAGTGCCTGCTGGACGATCAGAGCGCTCACCTGCTCCAGTTTGAAGATGTGCTGATTGAAGTAGTACTGCAGCTGCTCGTTGGCGTAGTTGATGCAGAACTGTTCGAAGCTGTTGGTTTCAAAATCTTCAAACCCAAAGATATCGAGAACCCCTATAGATAAACACTGTGGGATGGAGGGGGGGGGGGGGGGGGGAGCAAGGCAAGGCAACTTCAGGTTGAAGTCAATGAATGTATTGCTTTTACAAAATACTGTACAACACTAAGCAATGCACTAACAGATCACTTTACCCTGTGATCGCAGGAACTCAAGGTTCTCATAAGGCAGGGATGGCCAATCGCAGTCCTGGATGGCCATTCAACTCCAGGTTTAACAGTAAAAATAAAATAACTATTTGAGGGTCTGGATGGAGGTTTGATTGGTTCAATCAAACAATGATCAACAAGGCTGGAACAAAGACCAGGAGTGGAAGGGCCAGATAGCCCTGTTAAAACGCATCACACACACACACACACGATCAATACCCTACAATGCAGGTTAAACCTCCAATTCTTACTGTAACAGACTCCTCCATGTCCTTCTTGTTCAGAAGGGCGTGGTTGATTCGCAAGACGATCCAGTCAAACAGGGCGCTGTACAGAGACTTCGCCATGGAGTCCCTTGCCGTGATAGCCTAGAACAGAGTGGAAGAGAGGAGAGTTCAAGGGGACAGCTGACACACAGCCCCAGCAAGGCACTGCTCTACACAAACCAAGCCCCCCCCAATCACAGACCCCTCCCTCTCTCACCTCATTGAGGCTGTAGGGCAGGATGAGCTTCTCATTGACAGTCACTGTCTTGCGTTTGGTCAGCGCCTCCACCAGCATCTCTTCTCGAACCTGGAAAAGAAAATTCAAACCAGGAAGTGTAGCGTGGGCTTACGTTGAAGAAACAGGGTGCGGCCAATAGGGTGCGCTCTGCATCTGCAGATCTGTTTGCAGTAATATTTAAAACCACCTCAAATGCATTTCGCCATCATGGTTCGGATTAGCGATGGTCTACATTTTACTAAATCTCAATTTAAAAGCGCGCTAAACGTTAAGTGCACTTTTTAACCTCCAGCATTCTGAATGCTCAGACCCTGTGTGTCATGACGATGTCATGGACACAGACAGGCATTGATGTGAAATCGGTGTAGCCAATGACAGCTTACCTTGAGAAGCTCTGACAGAGTATTGAGGACCTCTGGAGGCCCCACTTCCAGGCCCTCGTCTCTGCCAGAAGATTTCTTCTGATACGACACATTGCCCAGGTAAAGAATGGCAGAGAGCACAGAGAAAATTCTATTTAAAATAAATAAATAAAGTTAAAAAAAGAAATGTTTGAAAAGATACAATATATACAGACAGGATGTGAACTCATTTATAGTTTGACAAGCACATCAATGATAAAGGAGGCAGTATTTAAATGCATCACAGATTTCTGGCACTCTCTGTGGCTACCTAAATCCTGAAGCCACGATAAGAAACAATTAAAAAAGAAAAAAAGAAGGTTCCTTCTCTCCAGTAAAGCATTTAACTTGCTCTGTATACACACACACTTTTTTCTGTGGTGTTTGTAAAGTCATACGTGTATAGTTACCAAACACCATGAACACTCTTTACCCAATATGACAAGGGATGTTGTTGCTGTAGTATCCAGGGATATAATAATGTCACTACTTCAGTTTAGCACAGAGAGTAGGATGACAGGGCATAAAAGGATGATGAGGGCAGAAAACAGCAGAAAAGGTAGAGAAGCCCACACAGTTATAAATACATGGAAGTCGCTACCAGTGAAATAGCATCTAAAACAATATATAAATAATCTGATGCTGTCCTGTTAAACTCGACCCCCCCCTAGGTCAGGGAAATGGTTTGCTAAGAGGGGACAAGCCTCAGTTGCCTCCCTGGCTCACTCACTGTTTTTTGGTGGACGGCAAGAAGCCCACCATCTCCATTGCCTGCTGGAGCCTCTCAAAGTCATGCCGGAGGTCCTCCCCGTCTTCAATCTTAAAGTTCTGCTGCAGGACAAGACAGGAGGGACACGTTAAACCAAGCAGAGCTCTTCAGAAATCATAGCTGGCACAAGCATGCAGGCTCAAGAGGGCTGGGAATACGCGACGTCTGTCACGATGGTTAGGTCATCAATATCAGACTGCTGGCCAGTATCTATTATAATGAATACACACTTTATTTTTTATAAAAGAAAACTCAAGATGATGGATTAGCATGAACACTATTCAAGAACACCTTACTATCAATACAAATAAAACCTCCTACTCAAAACACCCCTACTGAGGAGTGCAGTCAAATGTGGCAGCATTGCTCGATTTCCAAAACAGAGGCTTAAAAGGCGACGGCGATGACAACCCACACAGTTATTGCTGTGCTGCAAGCTTTTTGCATGGGGCTAAATGGCCCGCTGTGGCAGACTTACCTGCTTGAGGTAGATGTAATCGTCTGGCTGAAGAAGCTTAAACTCCTTGCGTTCCTCCTCAGAGGCACCGAGCAGCAGGTAGTAGAACACGTGATAGTTCCTGAAGACGAGAGAGACACGAATGTACAAACTGCACAAAAGAAAAAACCCGCCCCACTTTACCTAACCTTAAACTGGTGGCTCAGAATGCAACCCAGTTACTAAATGAACCGTCCCTGACCAGATCAAGAGATTGGGCATCACACAATGCCCAGAGTGTCAATTACAGCGGACGCACAATACCCTGCAGTTTAAAATCACAAACTGCAAGCACGCTTCACCCAAACTGGGATCACTGGAGAAAAGTGATACCAATAGGAAATTTCCATATCACTGAAAAAGTGATCCCCCTTTTGTTTCCAGGGGAGTGGGACCATGTGCTGTGGGAGGCACGCTTTGAACTGGAGAGCCAGCCGTCCATTACAGGGGAAGTGCTGGGAGGGGGCTACGCTACATTCTAGCCAACCAGAATTTTGGCTTTTCAGCTTGTATTAACAGCAGTCAGCTAATTCACCAGGCCTTCAGGTGTTCTACTAGGGTTCGGTTTCAGGTTTGTATATGTACGTAAAGTGAAATCAGACTTGTACAGTGCAATAAAATGCAAAGCCAGGCTAGTAGGATTTATACTACACTGCTACCGAATAGCAATGCTTTCGGTTTCCTTTAGAAAGCTAAAGAAAGTACCTGTGATGTATGCTGGGCATGTTAAGAAAACTTTCCAAGTTCCCAGTAGTGTCCCCCGTCGCCCTCTTAGACACGTGAAAAACTACAGTTCTCTAACAAAAGCCATAAACAAGCAGCCCCTTTGCAAACAAAGCTGTGGAGTCAGGCAGCAGTGATAGGAATGCAAATCAGCAGATCAGAGTGCAACAGGGTTGCAAATCAGTTCAGCAGTGCACAGAAACGGCACAGCGACTGACTACTCAGTTACCGGGTGAATCTGCTCCCCATTGCGCCCACATGGTATGCTGAACTGCAGAGCACGGCGCTGTTTCTATATAAAATGTTATAATATAAAAGATCAAAAGGTTTCCATCAATCTTTCTCTATATTAATATGTGTGTATTATCAATTTGTATGCTAAACAGACAAAGCCACACCAATAGGCGTACCATACTGACCGTCTCCAGTAAAAGGGAAAGACTGAAATCCTTTTTAAAAAAAAAAAATCTCACAATATTCAGGCAACCATACTGCGCCAAGATCCAATGATAACACCTTAAAAAGGTGCTTTTTGACATTTCCAAGTGCAGTTAGACTGCAAGGCCTCCCAGCTAGCTGCAATCTATAAGGTGGCATATCGGCTGCTGTAATACCGGCAAGATGTCACTATAAACAAAGTGTTGCTATCTTGTATCTCGGGAGACCACCCTTTCTCAACGATGCTTAATCCAGACCAACATAACCCCCGACAATGGTTCATGGTCTGGGTAATTACTGAGGCAGCGGGGAATAATTTGGTACTGCCAGCCCCCAGTGTATTACACAGCACCTCTCACACAGCCACGTACTCCTGAGCAGACCCTCTTCCTGCACGCAATACCGGAATCATAGGGTCGTACAGGGTCGTGACCTGCTATGGTTCCTTGCCTTTCATTCTTCTCCCGGGAGACCAGCCGAGACTTCTCAAGGAGGTACTTTTCAACCACAGCTCTGGAATGTAAGAATACAAGAAATAAAGAATCGTTAAAATTGCGGGTGTACACAGGCTACAGGTCCTTACACAGGCTATGCAATGGTGTACAGTACCGGGTCCAGCCCATTTGGAACCCTTGGATGAAACCCTATTAGAAACAGGGCAGGTGTTACAAAGCAATGGCAACACTGGGAACTCTTCACAGTAGCAATTCTGATAACACACTAGTCCGGTATGCATATGGTACAGCAATGGATAGCCAGTGTGTACTTATTCATACTATTGGTATGTCTATTAAGGGCTTGTGCAATTGCAGCTGCCACATTGTAGCTACAAGTTTCACTTGGTATCAGAGCTTCTCAAACTTGGTCCCGGGGACCCCTGTGTCTGCTGGTTTTCATTCCTACTGAGCTCTCAATTACTAAACTAACCCAACTGATAATGTACTTAAATTACACCTTTTAACTTGTTTCAGCATTTAAACAGTTGCAGATTTCACATTAGCTATAACATTTTATAATAACATGAACTCTGCAACTGATTAAGAGCTGAAAACAATAAAAAAAAGTCCAATTAAGCATATTATTAGTTAATTATTAAATTAATTGAGAGCTCAGTTGGAATGCAAACCAGCAGGACCAAGTTTGAGAAGCCCTGGTGTAGATGCTATATTGTCAATGAAGATCATTTCAGGGATTAAAATAAGACACCTATTGCATAGCCATTTCACCCATTCCTGGTTTTAATACAGGTTGATTAGCCCCAGTGTATAGGTAACAAGCTCAGGCGAGTCTTATTAAACTCATAGTAAAACCAGGAATGGATCAAAAGTGCTATGCACTAGGAGTCTTATTTCCATTGCTGCATTTAGTAAATTATGTCAGTGTACATGGGTCTAGTTAAATAATACTCTGCTAAAGGAACCAGGTCAAAATGGTATTATTTACTCTACTGCGATCTCTATACACAAAAAGTCAGGAGCCGATCAGCCACACCTGGTTCAGTTTGAAAGCACTCTGCACTCGATCCAGGCTCTTCGAGGGGAAGTTTGACAGAATCTGGTTCAATTCAGTCAGCCCCCAGCCTGCTAGGGCACGTCAGTTCAATGAACCACTGTAGACACTCGGCACAACTCCTCCGGGTGCAAAATGGAAAAGGAACTAGACAGCCTGACTCATTGCAGGAGTCGTCGCTGACTCAGAGGGGTTTGATCAATTAGAACAGGGGAAACAGAATTCTTTCCTCATCAAATACCACACCAGTGACTACATCTAAAAGGCATGCACAACTATTTTAAGAAGATCTTCCATAAACTCAAGTTAAAAACTATACAAAACCAAGCCAGATCTTTACGAAACTCAGTCAAGGAGCCACATGTTTCAGCTAGTGTCTTGTACACTGACGAATGCACGACTTCTTGAATTAGTTTCTTGTACTTTCCCCTTGTATAAGGACCCTGCATTACGGTGTAGAAGGATGGAGGTCTGGTTGCATAACATGGTTTGTGTTTAATTTTTTTTTTATGCATGTACAAAGGTCCCCTCCTACACAGACACAGCATTGCATGCACAATAGGACAGGATCATTCTTGTACTAACGAGTTCCAACGCACGGTTCTGAAAGTATTCAAACAACTCGGTATCTATGCCATTCTAGATCAGGCTACTATAGTAGTGTAAAGCTGCAATACGTGGGTGAGAATCCAAATTGTTGCAGGCTATTTACAGAACACAGGAAACCAGTTTTACTAAATATTTTGGTGCAAGGGGAAAATAATCCAAGCCACAGTTCACACACACAAGCATATACATGCGAAACATCCGGGTGCAAAGAAAACAATACTTCCTCAGAAGGTCCACTTTCTTTCACTACATTGACAGAGTCGATAAAGGCTTTCTAAACATCAGCTGAACTGTGGAACGGCTTTGCTATACGCTATCTCTTTCCAGCACAACCTCATTTTGTTCAATTGCATAAGGCAGGTCTAAGATTAATGACATTTAAAAAGCACACTCTTACAGAACGGAGGGAATACCAGCTGATGCTGCAGGAAGTCACTGGTTTATACAGCAGGGTAATTCACCCACCTCTACTCTGTCTTTCTGTAAAGTGAAGTCTCTTGCACCATGGCACAGTCTCCCTTAAGTCTGAGACAAGTACTTGGGTATACGGATATAGAGGCTAACATGCCAGGCTCTGCTCCATTCTAAAAACACTTACCACTGGTTTACAGACCCTGGTAAGCACTAATCGTGGGCTGCCTTTAGCTGGAACATTACTGTTCCAACACACAGGCGTCAGGCCACTGGAGATGCTTGAAGTTTAAATTACAGTTCATTTCTGAAGCTCATTCTCTCACATTTAGTTACGCTTCCATTTTCAGATCTGAATCTCCATATCGAAAAGAGGAAGTGACACGTTAGAGAATTTTGTTTCCTCTTGTCCGTGGTAACAGGCTTTGAAGAGCCGCCAGAGGGAGGGGCTAAAGCCACCATGTGACTTCCTCCTGTCACACAGCAGGTCATCGAAAGGAAGCCGATATGAATGTAATGGGGGGGGGGGGGGGGGGGGGGGGGGGGGGGGGGGGGGGAAGCACCAGAGGAGATCAAGTTTGATCGTTTGAAATGAACAGTATGCTTTGATGCCGGTCAATACGCTCTTCATTGAATGCAATTGCTTACCCTCGGACGACCCCACTTTCCAAGTAGTTGACCTGGATGAATTTTCCAAAGCGGCTGGAGTTATTGTTGTAAGCAGTTTTCGCGTTTCCAAACGCCTGCAAAACAAAAACACAACGCAAAAGCATGTTAGAAGAACAGCAGCAATTTATATAAATAATATATCTCATCTAGATAGACTTGCCAATATTTTTTTTGTTGTTTAATGTAGATTTAATTATTTTTAAAAGTGGTCTATAGAACAGAAGCGAGTTGTTTTGTATTCGGACCTCACATTTCACACCTGACGTGTTTGTATGACAGAAACGTGACTGAACCCGAAATTCACAGGCTTGGGGAATCCCAAAGTCTGTCTTATCCACTATATTTACAGTTTATTATTGTGCATGCGTTACAAGGCTTGCTGCTTAGTTCTCTGTTCAATAACACATGGTAATAATCAGTTATAAGCCATTCAAAGTGTACCCCCCAACCCCCCCCAAAACTGATCTTTTCTGTTATGTGCAAATATACATTCAGTGCAGTCTAACCAAGAATCCTTTTGCTTGTGGCATTAAACCAGACCCAACCCTAACCCGGAGGTGAAATGGATAGCGTGTTTCCCTCACCCAGTTATTATAGGCATTAACAGAAAATCGGAACAAATCAAACGCTATGGCTTCTCAGGGTTCCTGGGCACTGTAAGGTCACGGGAAAACCAGAGGTCAACACGCTACCAAATAAAAATAAATGTTGATCAGCATCACAAGACCTGAAAGTTGTGAGGGCAATGACACTGATCAATAGGGACGGCTGTCTAGCGATACTCCACATTCTACCCAACATCCCCACTGGCTAATTCCAGTCCGAGCCATGAGGTTCAGGCAGCACTGGTGTTGAATAGACATCACTGTTCTGCAAGCACCAGAGCAACAAAGGCCTTTGGGGAGGGAAGCAAGCGCAGTGCATCTGTAACAGGCCCTGTATTGTTCCAGCGAGACGGTGACAATCTGAATAAGATACAGTACACAGTAGGGTTTCAGGCAGCTGGTTAATTAAGTGTTTCACAGACTATTTTAAAGTCTTTACTCTCACAGCAGATTAGTTACTCACTTCATGTCCCAGCTTGGCTCAACGAGAGTAGTTTGCTTTTCCCTGCTTTAAATGCAGCTAGGGTTTTGAATGAGTGATTCTACTTGGACAACGGCTGTCTATACTCTTGGGTAACGAGGGGACTTGCGTAAGGCTAAACTCTTCCATGCTTTTTTCTCCTGTGCTGGCTGGTTTATCAGAAAACAGTTTCAGCTTCAGACATTCAACTTTTTCAAAACTGTTTTATTTATTTATTAACTATTTATTGTTGATTGCCGTTTGTATACAGATAATATTTCACATCCGTAATCCTGCTCTCTCTATTTTTTTTATATTGAAAGCTATACAGGACTTGAAAACTGACCCATCCAAATGACTACACACACACACACACACACACACAGACTTGGCTTAGAAACAAGCCTGTTTACACCAGCTCTGCTAGATCTGTCATGGGTTGCAGTTGTGCAATAATCATGCTTGGTTATTGCTGATATTTAAAATGTACTCCTGGCATGTTTCCCAAGTTCAGTACTTGCTTGAACACATCGAGATGCTGCCGCCTTCCCACACGGCAAAGGTTCCTAATATTTCAACCAAACTGGGAGGAGCGCTTTCTCAATCCAGGCTGAAATCCCTGTATTCAGGTCAGAACTCTGCACTCTATTTTCCATGAAAACTGGAGGCCTCTGGGAATTGTAGACCAATCGTGTCTTTCCTGTTGATTAGCTGCAAATTGAGCCTTCATTACGGTGTCTTGTCACAGACGTGATTTCCCTCGTCTCTAGACCAGCTTCAGAAAGTAACTGAAAAGTGGTTATACAGTGACACTGTCCATTTAGTTGGTTGTCTTATTAGTTCAAGTTTTGAATGCTGATATGTATTTCTTATTAGTTTTAGTACTTGGGATTTGTTGGTGCAGATGTTTGGCAGCTGGACTGTTTGTAGTCGGCGAGGATGGCAAATTTACCCACTCCAGTACTGACACGTTCCAGAATAAATCAAAATTGACATGCATGGTATCAATTCACAGTTAAGCACTTCAACGTTCCAGCGAGCATCTATGCAAAATAGAAGCCAGCTGATCTGGAAGCTGACTGGCTGTTCGCACTCAATCGTTTTCGAATTACATATAGCGGGAAATATATTGGCAAGTCTGCTATAATGAAATGTTTCAAAACCTTCAAACAACCCCCCCTCCCCTTTGTTTTTAGAATTCAATGCCAAATCTTTCCATTTGAAAGAGTCACACCACTGAAGACCAATTCTCCAAAGCGTTCCTCCTTCATCTCTCAGGTCACAAGAAACCGCAGCATTGTCTAAATTCACAGCAAACACAATTTTTCACTGCCAATCAGAAATACCCTTAAAAGAGAACCAGCCCAGCTAGTTCCCACTTGTCACAGCTTGTCTCCAGTCCTCCTCCTACACAGAAACCCACCTCCTGTTTTCCACAAACAGGTATGGGATTGTTCTCGTTTCAACAGGGTTACACAACTAAGATTCTTAAACAACTGCTGTGCGCAGGTCGACCATGAAGATTTAAAGAAATACATACATAAATTATATAAACACATGGCATTAAGATTGCTTTTGTTAAGGTCATTTTCAAAGCAAATTGATCGAGTATGTCATCTAAAAAAAGAGAAGGTGGCTTAATCCAAACCACCTTACAGCTGGTTTGTACAAATACATACAAGTCTATACAGATAAACCCACAGATACATACACACGCACACACTCTTTCTATGGCGAGAGACATCATTTACCTCTAACGAATTGATTTTAAAACAAGGAATTGGAACAGGAATTGAAAACAATGAACTCGACCTTGGCGATTCTGTCCTCTCATCATAGGGTGGGGCTTCACACTGCAGAAGCACTTGCAGTACGTATCTGTATGGTTCTGACTAGCTATTATTAATGCTGGTTATCAAATAACACAGCTGTCTAAAGTGCAACGAAGCTGTTCTCTTTACAATGGGGATTCAAGGCAGGCAAAGGGCTAAAATTCAACCAAGCACGTGAATCCATCCCGCCGATATTACTGAGACAGACCCAGGCAGAAAAGAAAGCTTCCTATTGTAGGGCTCCCCAAATAGCCAAGCTAGTTCTGTTTTTTTACTTCCACCCACAGCTTAAAACATGATTACAACATGCCTTGTTTTGCAAAACCTTGATAAAACTTTTCTATGCGAAATTTGAATCTGCAAGTAGAGCTCTATAAACACATGAAAAAATGTAGTTAATTTGCACTTCAATAATTTATTTATTGTTTGATTTAAGAAGTCCCAAAGTCGTAAACATTAGCGATGTTGCATAGTATACCGTGCAAATCTCAACCATTTTAGCAATTGTCGATATTTACCTCACAATAAAATGCAAAGTTCTAGATCAAATGCACTGTAATTGCAGATTTCTCCTATTGTGCTGCCGCCAGGGAACGCCAATGCAAATTGTGGACAGACTACTTTAAATCACATTGCAAAGATTGCTGGCTCAAGCGAGATGCAGCCATTGTATTTCCTCCTCCTGTTTCAGGCGAGCACTGCAGGTTTTACTTTACAAACGCGTTTCCCAAACTATGACATCACAGAGACACGTCCAATACATGAGTGGCACCCACCCCACACCAGCATTCATCTTGGACCGTCTCGTTTCAACTCTGAACAAAAAAACTATATGGCGGCCCCTCCTCCCTACCTCCCCCAGTTAACTAATAAAGGCAACAAATGAATGCCTTATGGACATTAAGGGGTTAAAGGAATCCTGCCCTTCCCCCCCGGAAAACTACAGGAAGGCTAACGGAATACCAAAGGAAAGTCTAGAAGCAACGGATCTACTACTCCGCTGCAGAAGCATCAATCACCACAATTTCGTGCACAATTCCTTCAAGCGTAGAGTCGCTGTACAGCGAATCCTTTCAGACATACGTTCTAGTAGACCGCCCAAGACAAAACAATGAGCAACAAAAAAAAACACACAAAAATCTACTTCAGTTCCTGTTCAAACAATACCGGACCTGTGAACGCCACGGAATGCGCAGAGGGCACTCTCAAGGAAGTATCCCGCGGGAGGCACTTCCTGTGCAGAAACCCAACGTCCTGATCGCCAGATTAGGCCGGGTGTGAGATTCCTGTCTACAAACACATCGCCGTCATTGTGCTGAACCAAGGCTGTCGTTTACTCTCACAACCTTCAGATCTGTGCGGTGTCAGCAACAGGACCTACAGCCGGGTCTCTATCGAAAGTAGTTGAGGAGGTGAAAGCCTTAAGAGGCTAGGTTGGACTTTCACTTTAGGAACTTCTTTGGCGTGGTCGAGTGGCGCAGTCGGTTCATTTTCTGGGATGAAAACTGGAATTTGGTGACCTCAACTAATCCCATGGTGGGCAGCTGTTGCATGACTCACATCCTCTATTTGTGCAGTGAGCAAAGCAAGACCAGGGCAAGTTTCAACAGGCACCAAAATCATTTGATTTGGAACCAAATGCCAGGCCACCAGAGGTTAAAAGTTGAAAAACTACCCCCTCCCCATTTCAACAGCTTTCCTGACATCTGTATTGGATTCCCCCCCCCCCCCCACCCACCCAAGACCACCTGATATCTGATCAAAGAAAGAGATTATCTTAACAGCCATATGGTCCCTGGATGGGAATAAATCACTTAAATTACATCTTCAAAGCATGATATACCTTTCATGGAAATAAAATAGTTACAAGAGAAGAGAAGGATTGGTCTATGCTATGCATGGGTAGTGTAGCGTGATTTCAATCAGCCTTTTAAAAATATAATAATAAAAAAAGGAAGTTGTTTGTCAAAGAGCATTGTTTAAAAGCCCTCTGAATAACCCTCAATATTCTTACTCTACCATGTTCAACAACCCTGACAAAGCCCTTATTCTTCTGAAGCCTACCTAGAGGCTAGCTGACTGCGGGCAGAATAACTCCACACAAAACAAGCCCCCCTCTCCACCCCCCAGAAAAGCCCTAGTTTCCAGTGTTTATCAATGGGAGTTCACACTGACCCCTGGCCCTCCAGCAAGGCACAATGGAATATATGGTAGTTTGTTTTGTACAGAAAGTAAAGCCGGTACACCCCCCCCCGGTTGATATTAAGTTATTTTTACTGTAAAAAGGTAGTTATACTGTACTTCCAAATACAGCTTTCCACTCAGCAGCAGAGACAGAAAATGTAGTAAAGTGGCCCCTTTTGAAAACGATATGTCAAATCGCATGCATATACAAATTAGGTTATCTTGCTCCTTAAATAAACTATATAGGAATGTGAAACAATTACATAACAGGCATATGTAATATCTTTATTAGGTCACATTTTTTGTTTGTGTTTTTTTTAACGGATTGCATTCGGTTGCTTGAAAAAGCGCCACGCCCGCAGCGATCAAGTGTTTGTTAACAGGAGTAATGCATGAGGATTGTATGCCTAGCAGGAATCCATTGCTAGTGGCCAGCCTACACAAAACCTGGCAGACTGAGATGATCCCAGAGGCGATTGTAAACAAAAAACGCATACTTTGCATGACAGGCAGCTTACTGAAACTCAGATCACATCATTCAGAGAATCTGGAGAAGCCAAGACCAGGCTTGCAGACTTGCACAGACACTGAAGAACCTGAAGTGCAGAGCCCAGTCTGGTATGCCGATGAAATATTCCAGGAAAGCGCACAAAACCTCACTTTAGTCAATAACAGGCAATAGCAACAAGTTTATCTGGATTGCCAGGTGATAGAAAGTTGGCGGTTCTACACATTGTTGCAGAAATGGCCACGGGGAGCCAGTGTTTGTCGACTGCTCCCATAAACGTTGATGGCTGCTGTACATTCATACGATGCATACAAAATAAAACTTTGCTAAGCAACAAAGGGATTACACACCAGTGTTACAGAGCACAGTCCCCTATTTGTATTAAAACTACAGCAGAGGAAATTAGATTATTGATTAAAACAGGAGCTAATAGAATCCGTTACCGGGGGATTTACAAGTGCTGTTTGCTCAGGAAGAAAGCTGCTGCCACAGAGACTGATCAATCACATGCAAAAAGGTCTGCATAAAAATCAGCATATCAGTCAGTACACAGGCACAGCACATCAAGTTCTACTGTGTATTACTGAACAGCGCGGACTTAACCCTTTACAGCCCGGAGACCACAGCAGTAGTTGCTAGCTCCAAGTGAGCAAGTATCTTTGAGATCATGAATGCTATGCAGTGTCCCTTAAAGGAAATCACTTCCAGCAAGTACAGTGCAAAGCCAGCCCCTCAAGCACTTACTCTTGAGCACTGGCAGTTATCTTTATGGAATCTGTATTGGTGATTATGTCCAAGAGTCCAATCCAAAATCTTTAGTTTCATCCTGAGCCAATAACTCTTACTTAAAGAACTCTAACAAACGAACGACGTTCTTTTTCTTCAAAGCTGAGCCATTACTGGCAGGGATGCAAAGGTAGAGGGCTTGACTCCAGCATGCAGAGTTTCATACAAGGGTTTAATGAAAACAGACCTAATAATTGAGGACTTTTGAGAAAGCGATGCAACAGTATGATCATTTATCTGGATGCTTTAATTCATCCATAACTAAACCATTTCTACTGTAAATGTTGTTATAGGTTGTGCTTAATTTTAATGCAGTAAGTGCCTCCCTGGAAACTGTTTCCGCAATGCTTTCATGTGGATTTTTTGGTTAAATATTAGAGGGTCCATGACCAGAGCCCCCTTCCCCCCCCGGCACGCTGCTGTCTGTGCCCCTGTGCCAGTGGAGGAGGCCGGTACACAGGGACCAGTCTATCCCACAGCTGCTAGCCATTACAACAACTTCCTGTTCAGCATTACATTATAAACTGACTGACCGAGACAACCCCCTTCAAAACAATCAAGAACACATTTCAAAATACGCAGATCTGCCATAAGGTACCTATTATATTGCAATCTGACCCAACAAAAGCCTGCGGGCACTGAGATAGCAATTAGAACTGCAAAACCAGTGCCAGTTGCAGTGCCTTCTCAAATGACATTGTAAGCAGAACAATATCGCTTTGAACAACGCACTGTAATATCAATGCTAGAACAAGCAAATTCACCAATCCTGGTGAACTTTCAGTAGTGGCACGTTTCTTTGTCACAAGATGGTTTAAATGCATAAAACAGTGGCGTTCTACCACCTTGCTAATGAACATCAGAATGATGCAGAGGTCTACTGAGAGCAAAGGTCGACAGCATGGGCGCCAGGGAGGGGAGTTTAATTATTTGACACTGTAGCCTGCAGCGGTTTCTACTACTCTTTACTGAAACAGGGCTTTGTGCCACACACAGCTATACAGTCTGACATCAATGACTAATGCCGTTGACTGCCAGGTCATCAGATTCAGTGACAAGACTCCTACGAAGCATCCATCCATGCATGGCACCAAGGGAAGTCGAAAAAGTAAAAGTTCAGTTAGTTGACCTGGATTAACGAAAGGGATCATTTAGAAAAAATAATAATTAAAACGAGACACAAATGTCCTTTGGCATACATGGTTACGACAAGGAACAAGCCCAGATATAAAAGAAACAAAACCACGATTCAACACCGTTGTAGTCACCCATCATGTGGCAGAGCAAGGGTTAACTGGACAGTAGGAGGAGCGACTTGCCTGACTGTTCAGCATCCTCCCCCACCCACACCACCAAAAATCACCCAGGCAATTGAGCCGCTTTCCTCCCGGACTTGAAAGGGGAACTTGGTGGCTATGTGGGCTCCACGGTATGCAGGCAGCCCACATCAAGACTGGAGCAACTCACTGAAGCATGACGGGTGGCTTCTGACTAGTGCTGGAGCCAGATCAGTGCTCCGCTCAGCCTCTCCATCTCAAGCCTCTTTTTACACACGGCAGCTAGTTATGTGTTCCGCAATGCCCCGCGTGTACAGCACAGCCAAGCCTGTGAACAAATGGATTTATAGGAGAGTTCAGCATTATTATCCCTTACTAGTTTTGGATTAAGTGAACTAGCATCCAGCAGTAGAGTTTGCAGCCTCTACATCCATTCTCCACGTGAAAAAAAAGTTTGCCGTCAACAGTAAGTTTCAATTAATGCAACTATTTCAATCTGCTGAGAGTGCTCCTGTTTAAAAAAAAAAAAAAAAAAAAAAAAACAAAAAACAGGACCTAAAAATGCTGGTATGTTGTAGCAGGACATTTCCACGCTGCTCCACCCAGCCTGACTCGTGTCTAGTCCTGCCTGTTTTTATACTGCAGGGCTGGAGAAAGGGACACCTCCTGGATACACCCGCAGACACAGTTTCGGTTACAACTTCTTTCAGAGAAAACAGCTTTAGTCAGAGCTCCGACCTCATTTTGTGCCAGCATGACCCCACTTGAAATAAATCTGCAGTCAAAATTGCTAATGGAGAGTTAACTGTTATTCGAACACTAGCTTTCCACACCTTGAAAGTCTTCTGGTGTAAGTGGCAATGGAAAGAAACAGAAGAATTGTCCTTCAAAAAATGACATAATAGCATGAGTCACAATAAATAACAGCAGGACCAACAAAAGTACTAGTAATGCAAGATCTGCTGGGTGTTTAAGAAAGCAGGTTACACATCGTAGTGGGGATAGAAAACCCTCGCCTAGATTTAGTCCATAACTAAATCCGTTCATTTCAGTTCCCAGGTTTTTCTGTTCTTGATAAACATCCCCTCGGGCCATAACAGTAAGATCATCCAAAAGCTGTGCTCTGGTACTGAAACGTCATCTCCTACTTAAAGTAAAACTATAAATAATAATGGATTAGAGAGATAAACGAACGTATTCAGCCCTTGATGAGTCTGCTGGCTCTGGGGATAGGAAACAGACCAGGGGAACGGTTCATGCCAGGCCGTGCAGACCACAAGCATGGCAGCAGCTCCTGGCCCAGTTGAAACTGCTTTTTAATTTTCCCTCCCTTAGACCAGAAGGGCAGGTCTCACTCATGCTGCTGCATCATCTTTAAATACCGTCCTGTGGGCGCTTTGAAGGAGACAGCAGCATTGCCTGTTTTGGAAGCCATCTCAAGTTGCATTTAAAAGGATTAGCCCAAGGCCCGCCTCCCTTGACCCTAGCAAGTATGGCACAGAACTTAATTAAATGGTGGTCACACGCATAACAGGGAATATGATTAGCCTCTTAGCCACACCTGCTATATGGCTGTTTCTATAAAAAAAAATGTATTTAAAAAAAACAAGTGGAGCACTCTGCTTCCCGTTGACACTTCAGCATATCCACCAATGAATTAATTCATTCATGGAAATTTCAACCGTGGAATACCAGCGATGATCCTGCTGTAAGTGGTACTGGGTTAATACACATGGGATGACACTGGGCAACCCTTAAAAAAGTCTCAGAACGGGAGAGGCCAAAGAATGGATGCGATTGTAAACTGCCCCCTAAGGTTGGCCCATCCATCCAGGGTAAATTAAAATGAAAAAACGATTGCATCGTCACCGGCTGCGCTATCCAGGCTCCACGAATTCGGAAAACGAAACTGGATTCAGAGTAAGGATGCAGAGAGATTTTTTACAGAGCAAGTAATGCTGGCTGTATTCTGTATGTCAGTGTTGGTTGAAAGGTTTAAGGAATGCAGTTCCTCTCTTCTGGAGGGCGTTTCCTGACCCCAACGCTATGTTTTAACTGTGGCCCTCTCCAATCAAGCCCCAGCTTGACAGCAAAACCATCCCAAGCATTTCAAGCAGCTGAGCCCGACAAATTGGCTTTGCTAGGGCTGTTAGTCCAAAGCACTGTTTTTAAAAATAAAATAAATGAAAGCTCCGCAGGATACATTTAACCCACGAGTACTGTAGGAAACGTGTTACTCTTACTTCAGTAGGGACAAACTCTAAGAATCATCAGTTTTACAGCATCAATCACAGGGTTCTCCCCAGGAATTCTGTACAGCAGTCCGGCAGAAGATTATAGCCGGGAGCACTTTGAACAGAAAAATAAACTTGCCTTACCTTAAATATATAATACAACAAAGAATTTAAATAATGTGTTGTCTTATCGTTGACTGTCTGGTCGCTCTTTTTTCTGTCCGACGTTTTCTTTTTCATTTCTGTTTTTTATTGTGGAATACTACCGTGCTTATTTAGGCACGCTACGATTTGACTGGGGAAAGATAACGCAGGTTTATTGGAGCTCACATGAAAAAAAACACGTTAACCTTTGCACTTCCTTTTTAGCTTAATTATTGAGCTTACTGCTTCATTTAAATTGTTTTCAGGGTTATTTTTGTTTTTCACTGTTCTACATTTTGTACGTTCATTTTGACTTTTTTTTTTATACAAAAGTATTCACACACGTTTGGTCACCATCATAACCTGTGCATGAAACCAGAATGTAACAATCCAGCACCTCTGCACTGAAGCATTTGTATGTCAGCTGACATACATTCAACAGATATCTCCTCATGCCTTTCTTGTTAAAGGCGTACAACCTTTATATATGAACCCTCAATATCTCTCACAAGCACCTGGGTACGTATTGCCAAGATAGCATATGTATAGCTATTATGTACTATACATCACCTTACAATACAATAATATGACAAAAAATGGATTGAAATGACAATACCTGAAAATAATCTTAATATTTTTTTTAATAAAGTAGCCGGCGCAAACATAGTATTAGGCAGTGGATTGCGCCGATCGCCGGCCCATTTTGACCCCCTGCATTCATTGTCACTGTTTTTGCTTTGATCATTTTTAACGTTTAAGCCTCTCAAAGTGCTTAACACAGAAAACCCTCCCCTTCAACTCCGATTGGTTAAATGTTGTGTCAAGACATAACACAGCTGTCATGTGGTTCCAAGATTTATTTTTTTTCACGAAGCAATGGTCTGCTAGAAGCAAAATCAATCCTTACTGCTAAAGGCACAGTAGCACCTGCAAGACGGGTGGATTGAGTTTTTTCAGCCGGGCGGCAACAGCCACTTTGCTGGGCGACACGCCCAGCTGAAAAAGACCTGGGGAGAACCCTGACTCTTTCAAATGCCAGTTCTCTACTGGAGTCGCCATTCGGCCGTGCACAGTAGACAGGGGCTGATGGTTTTTGAATGCTTAGACATACTCCACAGCTCACTTCTCACCCAACGGGCTGAGCCCTTGAAATACTCCCAACCGACAGCATTGCACGAATCTCCCTAGTATTCTCTTATACTCAATATGGAGGAAAAAAAAAAAAAAAGGATACAGGCAGGACACAATGAGCTAACCAATGGAGTCTTATTTCTGATATTAGACACGTTTTACAACCGACATACTTATCAGTCTCTGGTAGCAACAATCTGCAGCATCTAGATGAAACTTATCAACACATTCTATGGTCTCGCAAAGGGAACTACCAAACTACAGTATAATCGTGCAAATAGGGGAAACGGGAATAACAGTAATGATACAGCAGGGTTTACAGGTTAACTGCCAGCAACAGAGATGAGTGTCCGCTACAGTCACACGGAGGTCAAGCAAAAGCTTATCCGAGAAACGAGACAGAAAGATAAGGGATGCCAAACTGGCAGCACCAAACATGAAAAGTGTGAACCACATCCTCTGAATTCAAACACGGGACACACAGTAACAGTTAGATTAGTTCCACTACAAACAATATTGTACCGACATCTGCTGAACAAGTTTATTTGTCACTTTCCTGTAACGAATCATGACAAAGCTATTAGCCCTTCTTTCGCTTTCTTTTTTTTTTTGTATTCCCCTGTAAAACACAAAGGCTGCCAATTAAATGCAGCACAGAAGCCATTACAATCATTTGAAAAACGGCAATTTTGGACACAGTCTCCCTGGTTCTCACCTCTAGCACAGGTCCGGCCCCCAGGATGTTTCTCTCCACCCCGCTGGCGTAACCCTTCTGGCTGAGGGCAGTCAGGCAGTGGATGAGGAAGTTGGTGCTCTGGGTCTTGCCGGAGCCGCTCTCCCCCGAGATGACGATGCACTGGTTCACTTGCTTCCTCAGCATGGCGTGGTACGCCACGTCGGCGATGGCGAAGATGTGGGGCTCAAGCTTGCCCAGCTGGTGGTTGTCATACATCTTGACATACTTGGGGTTGTAGATGGGCAGGAACTTGAAGGGGTTGATGGCCAGGAGGATGCTGCCGGCGTAGGTGTAGATATTGTGCTTGTGGAAACGGTTCTTCAGGTTGTCCAAGATGGCCGCCTCAGTGAGGTGGGGCAGGTTGCACAAGTCGTCAAAGTCTGCCTGCCTCGGGGGTAGAAAGCCCCGGGCCGTCAGCCGCCGAGCTTCCTTCTCCTGGCAGACGACCGGCAAGTGGACGTAGCGGATGGAGCCATCTGCGTTGCGTTCCTGGAGGAGGAAGTAGTAGCCCTCGCTCTGGGGGTGCTCCTGGTGGGCCCGTCGAGGCCAGAGCAGCACCCTCTGCACGGGGAGGTCACTGGCCTCCAGGACCCACTCCTCTCCGCCGCACTCTTTCACCTCCGCCAGCACGTAGCACTTGGAGGGGTCCAGCTCCAGCTGCACTGCCACGTCCTGGATGACCGCTGCGGCCGTGGCCGACTTGGGGACGGTCAGCGTGCAGCATGGAGAACTCTTCGAGGCCAGTCGGGGGTAGATCTGCAGGGGATAGGCCTTCCCATCCTGGCTAGCTGTCCCACCAGCCTCTTTGACACTCATTCTGCCGCACTGAGGCCCACTTCAGCATACCGCACAGCCTGGGGGGGTGGCGTGGGGGGGTCACCACCTAGCACCTGCAGCACAGACAGAGAAAGAACACAGTTAAGCTAGTACCATCGTCCATAACGTTTCAATACTTTAATTGAAAACGAGAATTCATATGATTAAAAAGATGTGAAATCCCATCTATTAAACCTCTGAATTACCAATTAAAAGAATCACATATTCTGTACATAGTATAGCCTCCCCGTTTCTTGACTGCCTTAAAAATCAACAAGGCTTTTTAACTTTGCAATGAAATTTGTATAAAAACGGCGATGCCGTTTACCCGGCCTCCGGGCAGGTTATGCTCCACAGAGACAAACTGTGACGTGAACAAAGCTATGCAGAGCATACAGTATCTCTCTTCGACAACAAGTGAGCAGGATAGTGAAACTGCAATCCACTGCAAATCATACTGGGCCGAGCACACAGCATCCTCCTGCGGCCGTCTCTGCAAAGTTGCAGCAGATCTGAACTTTAAAACTACCTTTCAGTAGAGCTTTTTTCAAAACACACTCTGCTTGCGGTGGGAAGCTGACTTGGTGCTTTTAATTATGCGGCAAAAACAGAAGCCCAAAAAACAAATCTTTCTGTACTGTGGCAGCTGTATTGTAGAAGCTGTTCTGATACAGTAGAATATAATGTGGTCAACAGTCTCCCAATGTTTTCTGGCTGTAGGTCACCGGTTTGGAGCTGAAAGACTGTTCTCTGCAGAACAGTTAAACAGCACACAGATCTGGTGTGATACCACACAGTTCCTCCGATGTTTGAAAAGAGGAAGCAAAGCATTTCACAGTCGGACCAACCCTGCTTCCACGCACCACGGAATCAGCAGGTTGCCAGCTTAGTCACAGACTGTGACTGTTTGCTCATAAATTGCATTTTAATCCCGTCTGAGTTTCTATCTGATTGCGTCTGCAGTAAGTGCAGAAGATCATTACTGCACGCTGCGGAACTTACTTTTATTGAAGAAAAAAAAAAAATCACATGCATTGTCTGTGCTTTAATCAGTCCCCCAACTTAACAACTCACAGTCGAGCACTTTGTGAAAACAGAACAGCCAGATCAGAAGGCGTTGTTGTTTACTTAGTTATTTAAGTTTTAGTGGCTAACGAAACTGAAGAAAACACACCATCCGGAAGTTCCCCTAGCAGTACGGTGTTTTGGATGCCTGTGTTCATCTTTTCATTTCCTTTTTTTTCAGTGTTCCTGCAGCTTGCAGGGTTTCGTTCAAACTGCACTTGTCAACTCGCTCCAAAATTGTCCTGGATTCCCCCCACCCCACCCCCCTCACCCGATCTCCAGAAACATTTCCAGTAATAAAAAATAAAATCCATTGTAGTCACTGGAATTCACCATTTGCATGTGTGCTTCAAAAAGGCTGGACTGTACCAGACAGTAATGACGGTTAAACCCAGGACTAAAGGTTTCAATTCAATTCCCCTACAGCAGATCAGAGGCCGAAATTAACCATGATTTCAAAAATGACAGAGAAAGGCCTGGAATGAACTACGTTTTCTACCCTCAGTTCATATGAAGATTTCTGGAAAGCAGCTCTGTCTGCCCCCGAGCTCACAATGCTCTCTGCCCCCGAGCTCACAATGCTCTCTGAGCTCACAATATTCTCTGCCTCTGACCTCAATGCTGAGATTACAATGCTCTCTCAGAGCTCACAATGCTCTCTGCCTCTGAGCTCACAATGCTCTCTGAGATCACAGTGCTCTCCGAGATCACAACGCTCTCTGCCTCCTCCACTCCCCTGGCATCTCGAACCTCTCCAATTGGAGACGCTTCCCACTAAACTCCTCAAAGAGTGTTTGGAAATGTCAGTTTAAACACTGGGAACAGAACTTCTAAATATTTGGTTATGTGCTGCACCAGAGTTTTAGTTATGTTTACTTCCTTTCTAGCATCACCTAGATCTTTAAGAATACAGACAATCTTATTTATCATATAATCAAAGAAACTATGAACGTAATCACAAAAGTCTACCGGAAGCCATAATAGTGGTACTGATTTAGTGTTAGATTTCGAAATGTCACATTCTTCTATTTGTAGTTTTCCATAAAATAAAATTTAAAAAAAAATAAAGACAAAGTGGTACATAATTCAGTATGTTAATGTAACATTATTCAGCAGCTTTCAGCAAACCTAGTTAATTCTATAAGGTGATGCTAAACTTTCGGCCAGAGCTGTACAAACACCTGTGCACAAATACAGGACAAGAAAACAAATGCTCAATTCGGTCGGTCAGAAGTTGGGAAATAGCAAGGAAATTCAAGTACCGCACACCATTGTATGGTTTTACTGGTGTTGAAACAATTTGTGAAATCTACTGTAAAACAGACCAATGCCAGAATTCACAATACAGCAGTCATCTGATTGACTGACTCAAACCAGGACAAAAAAAGACACTTTCAAAGCGAAAGTGAGTCACTGGCATCAACGCAGCAGCACCTATAAATAGAAATCAAACCAACATCCCAGTATGCAAAAGCACTCCAAAAGCAGCACCTGCATCTATAGCTGTCTTTGCTTCAGCCAGCCTGTGAAATGGAAGCAGTCTCGTGTGCATGCAATCTGCACTCTCACACTCTGGAACTCTGCACAGGAACTGGCTCGACCACTCTACTAATCCCACTTGCACAGTTTATTAATAAACATCACACTCTATCCAAGGCTGGGCTCCAGTTTTGCATGGTTCTTGTAGAACGATAGGCATCTTCTTTCAAGCATACAGTCCACTCTGCCTGCAAGGTTTACCAAACTAAAGTTTTTTACATCTAGGATCATGCTCCAGACTGAAAACCTACAGTAGAAGACTAAACTGTTTTGCTTTTTTCTTTTTTCTATTGCAACGTATGCAACATAAGTACCAGAGTGAGATATCAGTACACAGCACTTCTAGTTTAATTAGAAGAATAAGGGTCGATGGAAACAGGTGCCCGAGTCTTTGGAAAAATCATGTTAGGACACAGTTAGGTACTGCATGTGTAATGAGTTACAAAATACTTAACCTTAACAGTACATGCATGCTTGTACTTGCTGTAAGCATACCCAAGGCAACTGTTGAGAGGCCAGTGAAAAAACAAAAGGAATGATTTCCTTTTTTGAGAAGGCTCTCCTCAGCACACTACCTTACCTAAAGGGTTTAGCCGAATTAGCCCTTTGGACAGAATTCAGCCTTTTTGCCCTTCGTGCAATGAATTGAATGGGTGTTCCTCTCTCTCATGAACGAATGAAACAAAGGCAAAGTGGTACAGTAAATCAGGCACACATTTTCCTACACCTGTTTCCTGGTTTGGAAACACAGGTATGCAAAACGAGCTGAAGATTACTTGTTTAATTAAAGATACGTTCTTTATAGAGGGAAGCCCAAAGATGCATGGAAGTTAGTTTGTGCAACCAGGAGGGGTAAAAATACAAGCAAAGAGCCCAATAAAGATGCATCAAACCCTCCACTTCACATCTAATTAAAGGCCTGGAAAATGCTCTAAAAAACAATCCATCCATGACTCATCCCAGCGTGTACAAGTTCACCAAATCAACCCCCAAAGCAACTGCTACATCTGGGTTATCCTCAGAATTAAAAGGGAATAAACCACAGATCTAAGTTTCTACACGGAGAGGTCTCTTTGCAGTTCATGCTTGTAAGCCTGAATGCAGCTCTCTGGTTTTACCCCCTGCTATTGCACATGTGTTACAGCTCAGCAATGCTGTTCAGCTGCCAGTTTCCTCTTAAAATACTACAATATCACAGATCCACTAAAAAGCCTGCGAGCCACACTGGCAATATTATAATACATCTTAGCCTTTTTATTAGACCAGGGATGGATTTTTTTCCCCCCCTGTAGACCGTACTCTGTACAGTTCTGCAAACTTTTGCTCATAAATTCCATAGTCCTGCAGTTCAGAAATCTGAAACACACAGCCACCCCATCCAACCCCTGAAGTTTAGAAAGATCTCAGGCCAGGTCTGCTGTACCAAACAGATCCAAGTGTTGACACAACGAAGTTCCTGGTTTCCTGAAAATCTTTTCCAGAAGGAGACTGTAACTTTACCAGGTTACAGTAAAACTAAATCCTTAATCAGTTTTTACTATTGTACTGTGACACAAGGAGGACAGTCCACTGGTTGCAAGGACAGTGGATTAGCTCAGCCATGCAGGGCTTGAAAGGTAATGGTTGAGAGAGTGCTTGCGTCTTCCACTGACCAGCCAGACAGGGGGTGTATGAAGAGATTGCTGACCATCAATGCTTCATTTGTCAACTTGGCATTACTGAAGCAGCTGCCCTGCTTTGGAGTTTGTGCGCATTTGGAAGGGGGTGGCATAAAAGCAAGCTATGTGTTTTACTTCCGAGACCGGAGAAAATGCTGAGCTTGGCAAGTTCTTTTAAGAAATCAGGAAGAGAGAAAAAAGGGAAATTTGTCCAGTAGTAGACAGAAGGGTGGTTGTGTTGGCGAGGTCATGTGGGTCTTTAAGTAACTGCTTTTCAAGCACGTGATTCCACTGTGACGCGGGGGCTGACACTCGGGGAGAGGCACACGCTGTGCTCCCTGGAAGACTGTGGAGGTCAGGCAGCGTTTACTTGAGCCAGAAGAGTACATTTCAGAAGCAGATATGATGAGAGTTTCATCAAGTGTTTCATACGCCATTCGCACAACTTGCTCACAGAACTACTGGTGAAAATGAAACAACCCTTTTAATGTGGATCACAAGCCGGTGGAACTCCCCACATTCAATATTGTCATGCTTCGATAGTTTTCGGGAAATACTGATGTAATATTAACCCCCCGTACAGCACATGCTTATAATTTTCTAACTTTTATGTTAACATAAAAAAAGTTTGAGAATGAGAAAAGGCCATTCGGCCCATCAAGGCTCAGCCCTTGTTAGCACACCATTCTCCCCTACTGGAGGGATTGTCGCCATCCCTCCCATGATTAAACACTGAGATAACTCCTATATTTCAGTTACGCTGCAGTATTTACAATTATACTAAAAAAAAGTAACATCAACAACTACACAAATTAACATATTAATTAATAGAATTCCAACTACAATGATGCAGGTGTGACAAGGAATTACACAATTACAGTTGCAATTGTCCGGTCTGATCTGCAGTGCATGACGTGCTCCAACTCCAGTATATGTTTAATCTGCAGCTCTGGAGTCCAGGTTTGACTGTGCTGCAGTCCAGCACAGCGTTTTAACACAAGAGCAGATCAAAGCAAGAAAAACTGAATTTAGAACAGACTGCTGGTTTCCTCACAGAAAAGAGAGATGACCCATGTAATACCACACAGGACTGTCCCTTCGCAGATCCAAGGGGTGGTATGGTGATCTGCTGCATTAGTTAAGTTACAATCCAAAAATAGCATATTTGGGTAGTGAAATCATACTTCAGCTTAAAGGGGAAGGCAAACATTTCAACACAATTGGAAGGGAAGTGGCATTTCTGTCACTGCTTGGCTACGGGGTATTTCTACTCTCTCTTCCTGAGAACAGATACAAGACTCTCAGCACTTTGTTCATTTTGTCCCTCTTGGAAAACAAAGCCTTTGTTCTATGTGCCAGTTTTAGGAAATTTATCCAAAACGCATTTTACCTCTTCAACGGCTTGAAGCAGGTATTCCTAACAGAAGTAATTGTAAAACCTTTGTTTCATGCAACACATAGCCACAGAGTATAGGTAACAAACAAGTGTGTCTTATTAAACTCATAGTAAACCCATCAAATTGCTATGCAATGGGAGTCTTATTTCCATTCCTGCAATAAAGCTCAACAGTAGTGTCACGCTGCAGCAGTAAAAAATCCCCCATATTTTTTTTTACCTGTCAACTGCCTGTCAGTTCTGACTAGCTTGGAACCAAATAGCAATATACATGTAATGCCACTGAACTAAACTGCCCACAGGACATGTGCTTTTAGTAAAGGACAAGAATCCAGCATCATAATGGACCCTAAACAAATACCCTCAACTTGTATTACTGAAGGGTTGCACTGAAAAAAAAATTTTGGAGGCTGCATTTAGCCAGAAATGAAACGCATACAGTAATTCAGTTGCGGTGCCAAGCTAAATATTCCCTGGCTCCCCGAGCCCAGCTGGAGCAATCTTCCTTTTTTTTCGCGCTCTCAGCGAGGTTCATGTTGCAGTTCTGCTATACTCAGACCCGCAGGGACAAGCAGCTTTATCAGAATATAAAGGGTGATCTTGGACTCTGCTCAGCAGGTAAACAAGACCTGTGTGACTGCAGAAGATGGATTTCCACTGCTTTACAGAATCTCCTTGGGACATGTGGACACCAGGCGCTCTAGAGGGTGTCGACAAAACCACAGGAAAAATAAATCAAATAAATCACAGATGACAAAGTCGACTCTTCCAGTTCCCAGAAGTGTCAGTACAGTACCCACAAGCCAGCATCACATGACTGTACAAAACTCAGGGCTTGCCTGGATAAGCCACAGCTGGATCACTCTGGGCTTTTTACAGCACTAAAGAATCCACCTGGATTGCACCTAACACCTCGAATAACTGATGCAATCCAGGGCAATTCCATAGTGCAACAAAAACACCCCAAAAACAATCCAGGTTTCACTTGACGGATATACAGTAGAATGATCAGATCAACCGCATTGTCTAAGCAGTCTTCAGGCCCTGGGGCTTCAAGTGGTCACTCAAGCGTTTTCAATTATGGGTTTTCTCTGCATACATAGAAAAAAACAAAACCTTCAGCCTGTTAAAATAAATAAATAAATAAATATAAATAAATAAATTTAAAAAAAAGCTAAAAACAAACAAAATATAACTCAAACTTTTAGTAAGTTGGACAGTTCTATAAGACAAAGTACCGTAACAACTCTCAGAGCAGACCAGTCATCCAGGTCCAGTCTTGGGTATCCCTGCTATTAGTGCTAGAAGGGGCAAGGTCCTTAGGCTCACAGTCTCTACCTAGAGCTACAGCTGCTTACAGACACTCAGAAGCACTAGCACACACCTTTAAGAAGTTGCAGTTCTCAGCAGGTAATAAAATAAATCCATTCACTGTGTCCATTTCAAAACAAGAAAAGCTGTCCTTCCCTCACCTTTACAACCAACTCCCACGCAACGGCAATTAAAGTCTGCACTGAGTGTATTAAAAGCTGCTTGGGAGCAAACTTTCATCTGGGGCGCTGACATTTTTACTACCATACTGAAACTATCACCCCTAATAACTACACAGAAGTCTATCCATCGAAGAACGTGCAGTAGAATAAACAAACATACCTGCATCAAGGTAAATGATCTCGAGGACTTTATAGCTTCAGTATAATTTCCACTCCTCCCTAGATCACCGTGTATCTGGAGCGTATTTAAACTCTGCAGCTCTCCCATTCCTAATGTTAGCTTGCCGGAGAGTGCGAGCCATTCCTCTGGTGTGCTACCGGAGTCTGGCAGTTACAATGGGAATCAAACACACCAAACAGCCTGATTCACTCCCCGGCTCACACAGCAGGCTACTTTTTACTGTTTCCTTTTCCAAAACCCACCGGCTGGGTCGTCAGAATTAGAGAAACCCTGGAACTGTTTGCATCATCCTTTTAAAAGATGGCTTTTTATTAGTCTCCCACTTCTCACTCGTTACTGCGTGGAGACCATTGGCTGTGTGTCCCCAGAATCATCCTGTTCGAACCCAGCAGATGCAGTCACAAAAGGGGATTTTTCTGTTTCTAATGAACAAAAAACACATGGTTCCAGCCTGCAGCAAGGTCTTAGTGCAGCAACGCTCATACATTGACCTACTACAGACTGTACACCCTAAAAAACATTTAGTAAGCTCAGAGGTTAATTTGTGCCAGACCACACTGGATCCTAGATATGGTACCTTTAACTTGAGAATTCAAATGAAAAAAGACCTGAATATAACGTTAAAACACGGCTAGGCAAAGGTCGGCATGCAGCTACCGACACCAACAGCAAGACATGAAACCCTGATCCACAAGCAAATGAGAACATGACCCATATATGGGATCTGGTACCCCTGAACAAGCTAACACTATCGGCATGGAACAGACCTCCATGCATCATTAAAAAAGGTATTTAGAACTACAGGCCTAAAACGAAATCCATATGCAATTAGAAATGACAGAGTAGTTACTCTGACTGTTCAGTAGGTTTGTTTTTCATTTGCTGTGATTTCACACAGCTCTTATTTAAACGCATGCCCTGCAGCTGTGTACATAAAGGCCTACCTGGTATTTTTGGCTCGAGGCGAAGTAACCTCCGGCAGGAACAGCTTCTAATGAAAGAGCCTCAACGAGGGTGAGAAGGAACAGGATATCCTCCAATGAAAGCCACAACAAAAAGGCAGTGAATTACTTATTCAGCGGAGTGCTACAGTGACGTCAGCCGCAAGGCCAGAGCGGGTTACTGGTGATGGAGAGGACGTGCATGAAGAACACAGAGCCAGTTATTCCGGGGCAGCAGTCTGAACAAGCCCCCCCAACAAGAGCCAGACCATCCTCTTCCTGGGAACAGGGGGACGGGGAACGCACACATGGGCTGTGATCTTCGATGACATCATGGTTAGCCTAGTTGCTGGGGCACGCTTGGCCGTGTTTGTTCCTGCGCAAGTGCTTCACAGGAGAACACTGATGTTCCGTCTAAATTCGGAACTTAGTGTTATGTACAAAGGGGAAAAGGGGATACAGCAAAATAGTTCACAGTATGAAACTTAATACAGGCAGCTGGCCCAGACTGATGGTAAGTCTTTGAGAAGCAACACTTTGACAGGCAACGGGAGTGTGAACAGTCAAGAGATGCTCAATTCAGAGCTAGAGAACAGTGTTGTACAAAAAGGGATTAACTGTACATGTTAACTTATTATATTTTCTGTTGATCTGAACATAGATATTTTGTTGAAGATTTAAGTCGTTCAGCTTGTTCATTCAAACCGCAGACAAGCTTGAAAAGATATGCAAATGAAGCATGATCTGTGAAATAAACCATTAGATCATCTGAGAACGACTTTCTGAAGCTATACAGCAACAGTGTGTGCTGTACTCGTCCACACACTTTTCACCCCACTCTCCCTTTCCTACACAGACACACCCATACTGCTGCACATTCCTTTCAAACTGCACAGCGAAAAGACCAAACCAGCATCATGTATAAACAAACACAACGCATCCTTTTAAAAAGGGTCAACTCTCTCTCTTTTCAGGAATTGTAAAGACTGAGTTTTAATAAAAAGTACAACGAACAGGGTTTTACCTGTTCCCACAGAGAAAGAAAGAATATTACAAAAGCTTAGATTTGTCTGGATAAAAGCTGTTTTATTGCAACAACCATTGGAGGACAAAAAATTTATTATATACATAGACATATATAAATGAAAACATTCCATGCCAACCTACATAGACCAACCGTAATGAGTCATGTAAACCAAGCCATGGGATGTGGGTATAAAAAAAAAAATAAAAAAGCAAGCTTGTGTTTATTATCACAGAGTTGCGTTGAGGACTTCTAAAGCTTCCACTATGTGGTGGAAAGCCAGCACTCAAACACCTAGCAATTTGAAGCTGCCTGCAACATCAATGACCACTCTACAGTACGTACCCCAGCCTACAAACCAAACTGGCTGAAAACAAACTATAACAGAGGCATCGTGGTTCTCGACAATCAAGGGAGAAGAGCCTGTTTTTTAGTTCCAACGAGGTGCACTCAGACAACATTACAGAACAGGGCAGCAAAGTCGTAATTCGTTATCAGAAGTGAATTACGACCGACTGATGATCTGTCAAGGGTTCTTAACTGAACTGGGATTCATAAAAAGAGATCTCCATAAGACAGCAGTGCTTTCAGGTCATCGCTTCGCTGGAAGCTCAATGCGAGCAGATTTCATTAGACAAGGGTAATGGCTGGGCTAATTTAATTGAGCTGGCTCAAGTCAGGTTGCTGGTAGCAAGCATATGGTACTGGGAGGGGGTGATTAATTGTGCACCTACCCTGCCTAGCCATTTATTACGAGACCAAACCAAACTAAAATAAAAAAACTAGCTACAAAAGACACACACAAAACCATGTTCTTTACACACAAGGTTATGGCTAAAGTGACGTCAAAGCTTTCAACTCCTGCTGACTGCAACTGCATCCAAACACTAGCTAACAGGAATGGCTGGGAATGACTATCACAGAATCAGTACACAAACTGGGGATCTTTAATCTTGAATGTAAATAGAGCTTAATATACTGCAAAACACACTGATCTCTGCTGACTCAAGCAATGCATGGCAATTCTGATCGTACTTCAACAACATAAATAAGACGTGTGGTAACATTATGCCTTAATTGGGCTGCTCTCTGGCTATAGATCTCATGTTACTTGTCCCAGAAGGTCATTTCTTATTTTTAAATCCCTTTTTTTCTGGTTGATCTCAGGCCGTTTCCTACAGACAGGTGGGCCCCCCTGGAAGCAGTGTAGACTTCTAGACAGATGGAACGTTCAGATGCCTGAATTCCAAACAAGCACAACACCTGTGCACTGAATGAAGGACTAGCTTGTGAAAGATGCTGGGCTGCTAGCCATCAACTCCCACATTAGAGAACTATCCCCCAGACCAGCACAGACAAACAATTCCAGTACAGGTCAACTACTGGGAACTTGGAAAACAACATGTAAAAAGATCGGCACCATTGACTAAGCCAAGATGCATTTGTGTAGTGCGTGGTAACATTGCAAACTGAAATGCAGTGCTTTAAATGAGTCCGTCTGGTTTCTTATCCAACAGCCAAGCCTCAAGATAACTGGAGCTTATCTCCAGTATATTAAATCCACCTTTCCAGACACAACTGCAGGAAAATCCCTTCTGTAAAAGATTCAATTAAGCTCAAGTACCTTGACACTGCTCTGACTAGTGCTAACCAAGTGCTTGAATGTGGCCTGAGCTAAATCGCTAATCCCACCTCAGACTAAACCCACTTGGATTGCAATCTTTTGTCTTCAAGCTGCACTGTGGGCAGGGTAGGGCTTGGATGGGAGATATTCATACACTCTGTGATAAAAGTAGCAAGTTTGCAGATGTCAAATCACCAGCAGGTCAGGGTGTGATCCAATTCAGTTTTCACAGGAATGAAAATAAGACCTTTTCCAGGTTTTACTACTAGCTTGATTAGCCCCAGTGTACAGGCAACAAGCTCAGGGGAGTCTTATTAAACTTATCGCAAAACCAGGAGTGGATCAAAGTGCTATGCAAAGGCAGTCTCATTTCCATCCCTGTTTTATGTTTGGTTATAGACTTGTGACTATCTCAGATTCTATATAAAAAAAGACATCCCATGACTAGAGGTGGGTGCCACTAAAAGGTCGCTCTCTAATTTAACTGCAGTGTAATTCAGACAGGACAGTAAAACTGAATTTCACTACCATCCAAGTAAACTGCAAGCCCTTCCTATCAGAACTACGCACTGCAGGGAGCAACATCAACGCCCCAACACAGACATACTGGACATCAATTCGGTTTATACAAATTCACATGCCTAAACATTTGTTGGTTTAAATAAGTCTACAGCGAGACATCTGCCAGATGGCATTGCAGCAGATTTCCTGTTTACAATACTTGCAGAACTCAGCAACTCAGACAGACAACCAAAGCAAATGTCTGTCACCTATGCCAACAACCTACCAGGCTGCCTTGTGTACAGGGCCATACACATGTCCCCTAGCCTGGCAGTAACACAGTGATAAGGCACAGTAGTTTTTGGGCCAGCAGTCTACTGGTCGATTACGTTAGCAGTCCTAGCAGCAGAGATACAGGGTGGAGCCGCTAACAGCTGCACGCCCATCCTGAGTGCTTTAACCACAGGTCCAGCACCGGAGGCATGCAGACCACCACTGTATAATATGAGCATTTGGCTGCTTAGATGCTGTACAATAAAACAAAAGTGGTTAACACAATTGAGTGCTTTAAATAGTCCTTGTGCTGCATGTAATTTGAACATGCTGTGTGAACACTAAACGCAGGCAGGTATACAAATAACTACGCCCTTATTAATGTGCATTATTATCTAATGGGGGAGAGGGGGGGTACACTGTATTAAGTGGAGGAGACCAGCTGGTTGCCCATGACTGGGTTTTTCTCTTGTAAAATGAGTCAAGAATCCACAGTCCGGGCCTTACCACCGTGCAGGCCACAGTGCCAGCTCAGTGGGAGGAAGTTCAGGATGATAAATAAGGGTTTTTGACGAACACCAGACTGGCTGCCCATGGGTGCTGGGTGAGGGTGGCGCTGTCACATTGTTGACAACAGAATTCCAGTTTTAGAGGTCACACTTTGAGAGGGCTGGAGGCGTCAACAACGTGAAAGACAAGGGCACGCACTAAACTGTTTTATCAATGTGCTGTAGCTAATGATTAAGGGACCAGCATGCCTACTGGATTGGGTTTGAACCTCAACGCGCCTCCAGAACCCCCCTCGTTAGGTATATTACTGAAATGATTAGGTGCCACGAATTTGACTAATCTTTCAATCTGCTCACTGATCCCATTACTCACAGCCTAATAAGGCTCACTGGAGTCTATTGGGCTAGGAACAGGAGTTGTTGAGAATTCAAATATTTAACGGGGGCACTTCTGAAAGCAGGACCAGAGTGAATTGTTAACCCTGCTAGGTATGACAGTGGCATAAACTGACTTAATTGTGTATTTAACAGCGCTAAATAAAAAACAATCCAGAAATGCATTTCACTTATTTTAAAATCCGTGTGGGTTTACAGCAATTAGCTTTCGAAGGCACAACGGGAGACCTCCGTTGTATGCAATACACCACCTCGATCATGCGTGAATCATAGTTACATAAACCATTTCGAGGTCGTGTATCCACCATCGTGTTATGGCAGAGTTTCACTTCAAAGCAAATTCACACGTTACATCAATACAGCGCACACCACACTTCTACCCCGCGTTCTCACGCCCGTCCCATCCCAGCCCAGCCGATTTGAGGCTTCAGTTTCTGCACGAATTAGAATTTCTTCCGCGTACACGTCGGTCTGGAGCTTCAATAAATCTGTTCAGTCATTTTAATTGATTTATTTTTTTAAATAGCTTTATTCTGACGGTGACCGGAATCAGTCACCACGCCACCAGAACTTTCTGATCAATCTCTCCAAATATGGTGTTACAGTTCACTCAGCAATGACTCGTCCCTGAGTAACTGTGTAGACTACTGCCTGTTCCCGGCAGGGTTCACGTTGTATTACGTATTACAGCAATACGTACTTCTCAGCAGATAGTACAATCCGACTTCTTGTTAGTATTTCTGCATACCGATTCGTTCTACTTGTACTTTATCAGACGGTCCAGTAAGCAAACAATATAGCCTGGGTAGAATTTAGAAAAAACAACAAAAAATGAATAAAAGATACGACTAACATGTGCACACGTCGCCCAGTTTCAAACGACTCCTAAATTACCCGTCCCTAAAAATTAAATCTCCAGACCCGATCATGTGAAATGCGTTAATGCCACCATCGTTGACCAGTCCTTAGCAAAAATAATGCAACACAAAAACGTTGCAGGGAGATTTATACTCCCCCCCCCCCCCCCCCCCCCCCCCCAAAGCGTACTTCTTTATACTGTAACTTGTACGCACACTACAACAGACAAAAGAAAAAGACAAACTTACCCATTTGCCATCTGTTCTTTTTTTCAACTAATCCCGTTTGTTGTAAATAACAATACGCTGAAGAAAAAGAAACTTTGTCCAACTTGCGTTTCCAGTAAGAATAGGCACGAGTTAATACAAAAAAAAATAATAATAATAATAATAATAAAGTCGAAAAAACCGTGCGTTTCAAAAGATTAGATTATACCCCCCATGGGTAAAGAAATGAGTCGCCGGGGGTGGGGGGGGACGAGGACACCGGGGTTTCAGTTTAAAGCAGATAAATAAAGATGTTAAAATGGTTAGTTGTTATTTTTTCCCCGAACACGTTAAAAATCCCTCAAATACAAAGTTAGTGAGTTTGCAGCGAGCTCCACTTCCCTCTCTCACAGCACTCACTTTAGGAAGGGAGTACTCTTGAACCAGAGAGTTTCGCGCAAGCTAGGAAGTTCAGAAACTTCAGCTTCGTTGCATATAAACTACGACATAATATTTTTTTTAGCGCCGCTTGCTGGGCGGAGGAGAGTGTAACACAACCCTACGTGTGAATCAGACACCGCCTATGGTTTTGTTTTAAACATAGCAAACCCATCAGAATAGTTTCGTGTGGTACAATATAACTTGTATAAGGGAGCTTGTTTTTTTCTTTCATTAATGGGTGACAAACACACAATCTATTTTTTTTAGGGGGGGGGGGGGGGGGGGGGGGGGGGAATCAATTAATAAACACGATTTCACTTTTGTTTATTTTACAAGAGATCCGTACCTGGCAAAATAAGGCTCTCCATCACAATGTGAAACTACAATCAGTATCCTCAGGTAGAACTGCGCAGCAAACTAAGTTTCTGTATATTTTGTCTACTTAGTTTCGTTTAGTTCTACCCTGTAGAATTCTGATTGCGCGTTTTAAGTTATGAATGACTTCCAAAAATGCAGACTACAAAAACGACGAAAGTGAGTATAGGTGTCTATTTCTGTCTAATGTATGCTGCTGTTCTAGATGAGAAAGTTGCAGGTTATCAAAACCACGCAGACAACTAGAGCTGAGCCGATCTAATGCCTTTAAACTTTGATAAACAGCGCCAAAGACCCTCCCACAGCTCTGTCATTTCCCGGTTCCCTCCCGCCTGTGTTGCAGACGTTTTCCGGTGTAAACATGGCTCTTTCTAGGTTGGAGATAAACTTTATCAGGTTGCTGTCTCGCTGCGAGTCCATGGCCTCCGAGAAACGGGGCGAAGCGGAGTGGAGGCTGGAAAAGGTGATGCGAGGGGTCCTGTTTGTCCTGCGACGAACAGGGCTGTGAATTCACAGACTCACACATCCAGAGCCATGTCACGTAGACAAGACAGACACCCATTGTACGTCTTAAAATGAAGGCATTGAACAAAACTCGTACGTTATTGCCTTTGACTTGGTGACAGGTACGTCAGACACATAATGTCAACCACGCACACACGACTACGTGGCTGAATTTTAATTTGTGACCGAAGAAATAAGCTTTGGAATTTCCCGTCAAGTTTTTATAGCACGTTTGCTGTAATTTGTAGGTGATGGCAGTCTGAACCTGGGCCCTGCTCGTTCTTGTAAGTTATATTATGACTGACTGATTCAGAACAGCAACACAATTCAGAGTAGAGGTGAAGCAAAAACGACGTGGACTGTCACTCGCACTGAACTTTATGTTAAAAATAGCCACACAGGTCAAACTTTTTCCACTGGTGTTGATTAAAGTTAGTTTCAGGCAAAGAATTGAAACGCTGGCTTCAAGAACCAGTTAATGTCTATGATGTTGCACAGTGCACTAATATTGTGCAATGTATTATAGTACCACAGCTCTATGCAACACTAATAAACCATCACTCTGTACATTTCTTCATAAACTTTAAGTTAAAAAAATAAAATAAATGAGGCACACCCTAACTTTCTTAACATAAAGGTAAAGCTCAGAAAGACCCTAACTGGTGCCATTTAAAAGAGGGCTATGGCTCTGTATAACAAAGCTTTCAAATAAAAATGAGTTTCAGATTGAAATGTGTGTCTCTTTCCAGTATGTAAGCGCCCTTGAGGAAATGCTGGCAGCTCTGAAGAAAAGTACAAGGTAGGTAAATAACTGCATGGTACGCAAGACTCCCAGAACAGCCAGTGTTTGACTTGTGATTGTTCAGTACATGGGAAGGCTGTGACAGTACAAATAATGGCAGATTTTCTTTTTTTAATCTTTTTTTAGTAAACCTGTTCCAGAGGCCTTGACCGATTACACCAGGAAAGTAGAATTTCTGAAAGGATTATTGGAAGCTGAGAAACTGGTAAGATCTTTTTCTAGACCTATTGTTATTATTATTATTATTATTATTATTATTATTATTATTATTATTACCAAGAAAACCCCCCAACAAACGCTTTATTATGATAGTATCCTGGTATATGTTGTATATTAAGCCCAGAAAGTGCTTTTGAAAATCCAAAACTCTGTTTTTAAACCTTGTGTTGTTTTGTTGTCTTTGTAGTCGTCTCCGACAGAGAAAGCCCTGGCCAATCAGCTTCTGGCTCCCGGAAGGACTCCGACCACTGGGAAAGAGAGAACGTCAGCCAGCAAAACCATCCACCTGCGGACGAGCGCCAGGTGTACTGGAGAGATGAGGAACGAGCTCCTCGGCACAGTATGTCTTTTGCTATTGAAGAATCAATGACGGGAATCTCTCAACGACGATGCGGCTTTGTTTAGAAAAGGCTCTTGAATTTGAACTGTTTCCCTGAAGCCTTTATAAAACACTGCACATGCAGGGCTAGTGGATTATGTGCAGTACAACTGGTTTGTGGCTAGGAGACATGTTGTAAAGTATCAAGACCAAGTCTTTAAAAATACTGTTTTACCTTCTCTGTATTCTAATTTTTTCTTTTACTTTTTACTTTTTCTTACAGTCATCAAATACAGGTAAATGTTTTCTTTATTTTTTAATGATTAAAACTGATTTAGCTTTATTTATTGAGAATATTGAACTAGTTGCTATATTATGCATCACAGTAGTCAATGTAATAGAGGCACACAATTATCATGGTGTGGTAAATCATAATATTATATATATTATTATTATTATTATTATTATTATTATTATTATTAATAATATTAAAAAGGTTTTACCTTAGTTTACCATGCTTTTGACTTTTAAATGACCATGAGTAATAAATGGCTATCCTTTCAGGTGATGGAGATGCAGAGCTGAGAAATAGGAGGTTGGTATTTATTTCTACATGTAAAAAACGTGGCAAAATTAACCACCATTTCCACTGGAAGTGTTTCTTACCCCCACAAGGAATTGAGCGCTTGCTGTTCATACGGTTTCTTCTTCAAATACGCTTGAGAGAGACTCAAGTAACGTTAGGAGGAAGCACCTTATTGTAAAAATAAGAAAGTTAGCATTATTTTTATTTGTGGGACACATTTGTCCCTTAAAGCGTTCATGTCTTCTGTGGTGACAACAGCTGATCCTGGTTTCCACATTTCCATACAAACCTCTCCTCTGATGTCTGTAACAAACAAGTGCATGTGTGCACAAACAAATAGAAAAAGGGTTAGTCGGCTTATGAGGAAGCCAGGATCGTTACAGAAATGATTTAGCGCCGGTATTCTTTGTCTGGACGTACAGGGGCACAGCGCTTGATGAGAAGCAATCAGCCACTGAGCTCGACACAGTTCTCCAGCACCATCACAACATCCAGGAGAAATTAGCGGAGGAGATGCTGAGCCTGGCTCGCAGTCTGAAGAACAACTCCCTAGCAGCCCAGAACGTCATCAAACAGGACAATCAGGTACAGATTGGTCGTGTGTATTTATCATTACTTCTTCAATCATTTTAAATGAAGAATAGTCCTCCCCTCCTCCCTCTCCCTCTGCCCTCCTCCTCTCCACACAAAGCATAAGTAACCAAGGCAGTGGTAGTTTGATCTTTCCCTACAATGTCCTGCAAGCTTGCCTGAAGGTGTGGATTTACCAGTTTAATCTGTTGCGCTAAATTTGCGCAGTTGGAAGTCGCCACTTAACAAAGCTAGTGCACTCCACAGGTGCAGTACCCCCTTGCAGGATTCCATTAAAATTCCCTTTAATCACTATCGTCTGTGTTTAGAGCCAGTTAGCCTCATCTAATCTCCCTACATTGGATTTCACCTCCAGGGCTTTGTTATAGCGACACCTGCTGGAATTGAAAGTCCTGTTGCTGGCATATGGGATTTACTGTCTGTTGAAAACCCTTTTGTTGAGAGAGAGGCGGGATCGCTTGCAAACGAAGAGTTTGAATTCCCTTTTCTCATCTTAAAACATTCTACATCGTGGAGATTTTGTTTGAACGAGAGATATTTGGCAGATTTATTTATGTGACCATTTCTGCCATTTTTTTTGACACACGTAAAATTTATTGAATTGAGAATTCTGATTCCACAATAAACGCATTAATTATGACAATTATGGAAATAGCGAAAATACAAAAATGTTTATTAATTTAGTGTTTATAGTACGGTTTGGATAAAGAAACGGAACTGGCCATAGACCTATATATTTTGTTCTATTAAATGAAATAATAATAATAATAATAATAATAATAATAATAATAATAATGTACTGTGTAACTTTATTATCTTAGGTTTTCACTGGATCAAGGGACAGCAGCTTTGTATAGAAAAGGCACTCCTGCTTACAGTTGTGGTTGTAAGTGAAGATTTCACCCAGCAGGGGGCACTAAAACACAATCTGCACAGCACTGTAGAAGGATTATTTTCATGTGTGACTAAATGCTTAAGGGGATGTTCATAACGGCTTTCAACAAGAACTCATTATGATTCAAATGGACACTAAGTGTACTGATTAAATGTGCGTGTTCTTGCTCTTCGGGATGGGAAAAACAAACAAAAAAAAATACATTGGGGAAAACAGCTAGAAAGACCTGGCCGACAAGCTAATGCATAGGTGCATTGGAAATACACTGCAGGACAAAGACAGCTGGAGGCAGAGCAGTCTAGCAGTCAGAGCACAGAACTACGAGCAAGCAGATCCTGTTTGCTATATCCAAGCTCAGCCTCTGACTCGCTGTCACATTGGGCAAATCACTTGACCTCCCAGTGCCTTAGCCCTCTACCCTAGCAGTAAAACTGGGTGGGAGATAGACTGCCACAAATAATAGGATGTTGCATCGCAACTGGGGTGAACCCAAGAAAAAGATTTCTTAATTCAGCAATAAAAAGTTGTAGGGTTACGTATAGCTTGATGTTTATCTATGTTTTCTACTTTATGAAAGAAACAGAGTACAGTACTGAATTCCAAAAGGAATGCGTATCGGCTACCAAAGTCATTTAGAAGTAGAAACGGATCAATCAAAGCCGAAACCACTAATATAGTGGATTGATGTGTTTATCTGTGTGACGGGCTATGCACACCCCTGTGTTTAAATGTATTTTGTATTATTATTATTGTTAGTGTGGTTTTGGGTTGGCAGGGAAGCAGATCATTATCTTCCTTGCCAAAAATAACACGTGGGAGCGTGGCTGGAGCGACAATTGAATAAGTGAGGAAATGATTCATTAGATTAGTTTTGTGAGCTGGTGTGTGTAAAAACAGTGGCTAGTTCTGAAACCCCAGAGTTTTAACTATAAAATATATATATTTGTTTACTTGTGTCTGAGTGCCTGTCCTGGTCGAAGCAGCCTAGCCAGTCATCCTGTCACAATCTCTTACTATTTCAACTTCTGTGTATCTACTTTATAATGCATACGTACATTTTGTTTTAACAGATGTTTTTTTTATTTTATTTCCATGATATTAAGGTACATGTCATATAAATCTGAACTGCAGTGCGGTTTGCCTAGCAGAATAAACAGCTAGTGGAATCGAGTGGTCTGTATGACCGCGAGACGGTTTGTGTACAGATGGGGGGTGTGTCTTGTTGTTAACTGTTTTGTTATTTTTTTTCCTTCCCCCAGACACTGACCCATTCCCTGCGGATGGCGGACGTGAACTTTGAGAAGCTGAAGACGGAATCAGAAAGGTTGGAGCAGCACACCAAGAAATCAGTGAACTGGCTGCTTTGGATCATGTTAATCGCTGTCTGTTTTATTTTCATCAGCATGATTCTGTTCATAAGAATCTTCCCTAGACTCCGATGATTCTAATAATAATGATTCATATAATCCTTTATATTGAATTATCCTTTAGTACTGATGATCTATATATAGAGAAACACCAGGTGGAAGCAGCAAAGAGCCTTTATGATGATCCGTTTTAGACAAAGGACACAGCATTGTCTGTCTGGGTACAGGATTTAGCTGTAGTTCCCTGCAGACAATATTCATAATCTCACCCTTCACCTGCTTTTGTAGTCAAGAGGGGTCCTGTTCGCAAATGCATGATGACTTCACGGGTCAGTCTGTTGCTGTTCTGCTTGAGAGTCACGCATTTCCAGACCTCTCAACCTGCAAAGAAGCTAGCGACGAATGAAACAAAAAAAAACAACATGACACTTAAGGAATTGGGGAAATGAGCAGTTTCTTCACTGAAAATCACTGTGTGGCCGTGATGCTGTCCACACAAAGGCTTGACGTAGTTCTGTTTGCGGATTGCGGAACATGGTCTGAAAACTCACTGCAATACCCTTCTTTCCCACACAGCAGGGTCTATGGGTCAGAGCAGCAAGTCTATATTTTCTGTGCCTTGGGTAGCTGGGTTTATGCAGAATTACATTTTGATTTATTCTGCTTCTGTTTTTAACATTGTTCGGTCTTGTTTGATACAGATTGATACAGTGTTATCCAGCGCGTGTGGAAGATTAATTATTTAGCGAAGGATTTTAAATAACATTTTGTGGATACTTGTAGGTAGATCATTATGACCTACATCAACCAAAAGCCAACTTTTGTTTCTTTAATTATATGTCAGCACCAATTCTGACCCATAGTAATAATCTAATTGTTAAGAATTTTTATTCTTGTAAGTATAGTTCTCCAGTTTTGACCAAAACAGTATTTATTGCCATGATAAGTGGTACTGGTATATTGTTGGGGGAGGGGATCATGAGCTGTTTAAATAAAGTCATCGAGGCCACATGTACTGACTCATTATACTGTTATATAGTAATGCAGTCTATATTTTATTTAATAATTTAAACTAGCCATTAACAAGTGTGTTTTTTTCTTTGTGCTGGAGGTAAAATGAGTGTGCGTGCTTGGGGACTGGGATGCTTGGCAGTCTGATGAGAATATTCCTCTTCGATCTTTGGACTCTGTGCTTGACTTCGTCTTAGGTCAGCCATGTCCATACCAGTACTGTCGTTTGTGTAATTTGGTACTGAGTCCATTCTGTCCTTCTTGGGCTTGCATGCAGCCACCTGTCCATTCTGTCCGTCCTTGGCACTGACTTTTACTTCATTTTGGAGGAAAGAGTTAAATTCTGAAAATGGCTTGCCATTCTTTTTTTTTTAAGAAGGAAGCATTACATTTACATATAGCCTAATTAGCAGTGGATAAAGCATATACATAAAATAGCGAATACTTTATTGCAAAGAAAATGCAATGTTATAAGAAGAAGAAATAGTAATCTTCCAATACAGCACCAAATGAGTAGGAAATCTAACACAAGTCTGATTGGACACACTAAATTAAAAGAAAAATGTATTATTGCTAAAAACTCCTTTGTTGTATTTGAAGGTGTATTCGACCCCTGGCTCAGTGCCCAAAATGCATGACGTCATTTCATTCTGCACTTTGTTAAGGGAAAACAGTCGGCTCTTCAGACAGTAAACACTTTGGCGTCTCCTGTGTGTGTTCATCTCAAACAGTGTGCTTTGTGACGGTGCTGCCTGTCTATACGCGTGGAAAATGTTATGCATCACACTGACTTGGCCGGGTTACAAATATTCTTTTAAATGCCCGTGACCTTCAAAAACAGCCGCTGATTTCAAAATAGCACTGTAAGGGTACTTAATGAGTAACTGTCAGGTAAATTTATTGACAGTTTCCTTGTTTTGCCTGAAGATGTATTACTTTTACCAAAGTGAACTCAGCAGTAAAATACATGATCTGTATCTGCGCAGAACACACTGGAATAGTAGAACTGAGAAATGTGTACTACCCTACAGGACGAGCTGTTTTTAATGTATACTACCATTCTTGTCTTTAGGTAATCTTTTTACCTAAATGCTGTAATGCTGTTGAGCCAATGTAGATCTAATGTAGGGTAATTCCTTAAGTTTATCTGATTACAGAGACTTCTCTGCAGGGATGTCAGACTACATATTTCATATTTCATTAAACACACACAGCAGTTTGTACGTCACGTCTGTGTCAGCACAGAGCTGGACTGTAACCAGGACATCAGTTCTAAGAATATAACGGTGTCACGAATGTGTGGAACATATCGACTTGAACCTACTGCAAGTGGGCAGGAAGTCAGATTTAGGAAGCCCGTTTTCTGGATCAAATACCAGGGATCAGATTGCAAATGGGCCGTAGTTTTGACAGGTAATTTAGAAGGATAATCCTTCTGGAATAAGTCCCATTGACGTGTATATAATAAAATGATGTAGTTTTTTTTTTTTTTTTTTTTAAGACAAAGTAGGAAACATCACCAAACTAAACAGATCTACTGAAGTGTGCCTCTGGGAACTTACTTCAGCCTGGACTTTTCCTGGCTTTGCAGTCTCACCTGAACCAGCTCCTTAGCACTTCAGTTCAAGTCTGGACACAAAACCTTGTACTGTTACCGGACCTTCAAAAACCAAGCAAACTCCATCCAAGGTGAACTCCAAATGCGAGAGACTTTTTGTTTCCTTGATCAAAAAGATGGTACACTACACTCCACCAGCAGTGAGGACTATCTGCTCAATGCCCAGCTGCACCAGTCTTTGATCAATACACTTGAGATCTGTCCTCAGTGTAAAAAGCACAGGATCAAAGCTGGCTATTGGTATTGCTTAGTGGACTAAGGCAAAGGATGGGATCTGATGTGGCATCCTCTATGCACTTAGGCTTATAGGAACCATGGTCCATCCCTGATATAAAAACAATTTGCTGCTACTTTGAAATCAACTTAAAAGCTCCCAATAACAGGGATCCAGACTCACCCTGCTAAATACATGCCATCAGGAGCTTGCAGATGAATAATCCCCTTGCACCTGGTCTCTGTCTCACTGATTAGAGCAGCCCCTATTGCTTTGAAAATCCTGCTGGCTATCTGAGTACCAGGGCTCTGTTTAATCCAGTCGTTAGGGCCCTGTCTTTGAAGACCACTATACCTGCAGCAAGTCGAAGCCGTGTCATGGGAGTTCGTTTTTAAAGGACACGTCGTATATTTTACATTGAAAGTACAGGGGTCGGACTTTATGTTGTTTTAGAAACTTGCCATATGTAGCCCACACTTTTGTGCGAATAGGCTGCCCATGCATGATTTAGGCATGTAGAACTGCATGTTTTAAAACCATTGTTTGCACCAAGTTTGAACTCTTTGCTGCATATTCTCCCAAGGACACAGTGAGCAGAACTGCAGCTGCTTCAGAGCAACAGAAAGCATCGCAGGATTCGACGCAGAACAAAGTGAACAAAACTGAGAGTTTGTTTGCTTTTAATTGTCGTTCACGTTGCCCCGTGCATGCCAGAGAAGCAGTTGTTTTTGCCACAAGCAAGCAAATCATTTGTCCTTTTCGTTTTTAGCTTCAAATCCAGCCTTGATCTACGTGGAGGGAATGCATTTATGGAACACAATTACAAGCTGTTTTGAAAGCTGCCTGATGAGATCAATGTTGCCAATGACAATTTGGCTTGCCATAGTTCTTGCAATTAAATGTATAGTATTTCCTCTGCAACAAGTATTAAGCCTCACTCAATTCTATCAGCACGGACTCTGGGGGTCTTGGGACCCTAATACCTGCTGCACATGAAGTGATCTTA